>NC_049202.1:64161213-64278713 GCF_013347855.1 Anguilla anguilla | reverse complement strand
TGACTTTCAACGTGGCACCGTCATCGGATGGCACCTTTGCAAACAAGTCAGTTCATTAAATTTCTGCCTTGCTAGAGATGCCCCAGTCAAACTGTAAGCACTGTTATTGTGAAGTGGAAACGTATAGGAGCAACAACAGCTCAGCTGCAAAGCGGTAGGTCACACAAGCTCACAGAATGGGGCCGCTTAGTGTATTAGTATTGTTTATAATGTATAATTGAAATTATTACAATATGATTTTACAAAAATCTAATTAAATGTATTTAAATGTATTTAATGTATAGCGTGTATTATGTAAAAATTGTCTGTCCTCAGTTGCAACTACAGAGTTCTGGACTACCTCTGGAAACAATGCCAGCACAAGAACTGTTCGTCAAGAGCTTCATGAAATGAGTTTCCAGTTTCCATGGCCAAGCAGCCATACACAAGCCTAAGATCACCATGTGCAATGCCAAGCGTCAGCTGGAATGGTGTAAAGCATACTGCCATTGGACTCTGGAAACACATTGATGTGATGAATCATGCTTCACTATCTGGCAGTTTGATGGAGTTTGGCAGAATGCACAGTACCAACTGTACTGGCCTGAAGAGTGCGAACTGTAAAGTTTGGTGGAGTAGGAATATGGTCTGGGGCTATTTTTCATGGTTTGGGCTAGGCCCCTTAGTTCCAGTGAAGGAAAATCTTAATGTTACAGTTATATACAATGACATTCTAGAAAATTGTGCACTTCCAACTTCCAAGGCCCTTTCCTGTTTCAGCATGACAGTGCCCCTATGCACAAAGCAAAAAAGGGTTTGCTGAGTTTAGTAGGGAAGAACTTGACTGGCCTGCACACAGCCCTGACCTCTACCCTGTCAAACACCTCTGGGATGAATTGGAATGCCGACCGCGAGCCAGGCCTTACACCCAGCATCAGTGCCCAACCTCATTAATGCTCTTGTGGTCGAATGGAAGCGAATCCCCGCAGCCATGCTCTTAAAATCTACTGGAAAGCCTTCCCAGAAGAGTGGAGGCTGTTACAGCACCTCCACATTAATGCCCATGGTTTTGGAATGAGTTGTTCAACAATCACATATGGGTGTGATGTTCAGGTGTCCTCATACTTTTGGAAATGTAGTGTATATATTGCAGAGAATGGACATTCTTGCAGGCACTACCCAATACCTAAAGCAAGATACAGCAGTGGGACAGGCTCATAGCCACCACACTGGATATAAGAATCATATAATATAGAATTGTATTTAAAATAGAATTATGCAAATGTCCTTCCATGCTAGTTTCCATTAACTTTTACCTCACATATTGTATGTCACTTGGGCTTTTATGCTGATATGTCATTATATAATGTAATTGTAGACCTATAATTCCGAGATTGTTCAGATTGGACATTCCAGATCGTGAGAAAATCACTAGTAGGGATTAAAGAGGTTTGTAAAGTTGGGGAAATTTCTCCAACTCTCTATTACTTTAACTCGCCAGTACTAAAGCATCCCTCCCTGTGCATGCTTTTGATACCGGTGAGCTACAGGGTAAATATGTGATTTCTCTTCAGATAATAAACACTGCAATCAGAATCTATGGAAACATTTTCACTGTTAAATCAACTCTATAAAGTGAACATTTTACTCTGAAAGGGTGCATTTTAGACTCGGCCTGATCCGACGAAATGGATTTCACATCATTAAAGGGAAGCGGATTCGCAATTGCCAACAGCATTGCAACAGCAAGCTGGGTGTCACGAAACAATGGAAATATTGCAAGCCCCATTCAGGCTTTCACAATAAACCTCCAAGTCAAGCAGATGTTGCACAGTGAGTACTGATTATAATTATGGCATTTATCCTGTTTACTAGGAATGGCGAAATGAAAGAGCAATAAAAAGGGGGGAAGACTCTCCTGCAATCATGCAAATATATTGGATATATACTTGGAAAGTGAATTATTTTGAATGACATTTGAAATATTTGAAATATTTCGGCGATGCAATCACAGCGACTGGCAGGGTAATGCAGGAAAAATCTCGAAAACGCAGCTTAATTATATTACCTACTCTAATATTTATAATAGAGTTGCTCTTGAATTGTAATCTCTGCTTGTCACAATGGGACCAAAACTAGATATTCTCATTTTTTTTTCTCTCACACTTTTTCACACAGGTTTTCCCTGTTTTGCATTTTATCGAAACAGAAGGACTTATATTGTTTATGTAATATCTGACTGTGATCCCATGCGGTTCAGTCATCTGACGGCAATGCATCATCACAGACTGAACCCTATAGCCAAGACATCACAAGCTGTTACGTTTTGGTAAACTGAAAAATAAATCCCATTTTTAACAACAAAAGCATGCCAGCATGCCACACACGTCTACATTTATTTAAAGAAAGATTTTATATTCACCGCACCACTGGTATCGATATTACTTAAAATATGTACAAATAATTGATTGAGTGATTGCGGTGTTTTACATCATTTTATTTCAACTAACTGAAGCGAGGTATCATTTATATGATTGAGATTCATTAGCAGTTAGTTACATAAATAAGTTTGCACCTATTTAAAGTAGTTGTTTATATCAAATGGATTATTTATTCTGTTCATAATGAACAGTTTCAGATCTTCATGGATTTTTAAATCACAAATTTAAATTTTCCATTTAGGAAATGAAAAGAAGAAAAGGTCCATTTGAATTTCAATACCACTCCCTATAATTCATGATGCAAGAGAAATCAGCAGTGATATATTTACCCATCTTCACCTCTTCTTAACCTCTTCATTTCATTTGACTAATTTGTGAACCTTGTAGCCTACATAAAAAACGTTTTTTAAAATCTCCTCTCCACTCAGTTCAGTACTGATCAACTGTTACCTGAAAGAGATTCATTAAATCTAATCTGATATCGTTTTTTTTTTTTTTTTAAGTATGTGTTCGTTTGTGTGGTGAGTGTGCTCTCTCATGAGTACATTATACTCCCAGAAGCTACCACTTATAATGGTGAAAGAGCCCACTGAGTGATTCAGTCAGTGAATCTACCGAAGAATTTCCTTTCATTGAGAGGAAGACGCCAGATATTTCTTTTATTCCCTCCGTCAATGAACTAAAGCATACGGATTTCGTAACCACGCAATACAAACTTTCAAGATCATTCTATTGTCTTCTGGATATTATGCTACCAATATCACTTGCTTTGGAATTAGTCTCAACTTTCAAGTCATCTATGTTGTCTTCAGATGATAAACCAGCGAAGCTTAGTGTGTTGTATATAGCTTGTTGAGGAAAGTACATAAATACAATGTTATAGCTTTAGTAAATACCCGGGTGCATCTATTTATAATTAGTTACACTGAACTAATTCCGGGAAAGTAACTTGCTCTAGGAAGAAACAGCAGTGTCCTAGCTGGGAATAAAACGTGCACGTTTAAGGCTACGAGGCCAGTTCCCAGCCGATGCGCCACATTGCCGCCTGAACAGAAAGCAAGCCGAACAACAGCTTAAACAATATCGCTGAGCCGGCTCTCTCGACTGCACTGAACCGAACGAACGAGCTCCGGGAAAAAGAGGCAGGCCAGCCGCCACCGGCAAGGTCGTACCGCCTTTTCCATATCTGATACGCGGTGAGGCTGGTCCAGCTGTCAGTTTTTGTGGCGGGGGGGGGGGGGGGGAGGTCGAGCAAGTCAGCACTACGTGTGGAGGAACGCTGCTGTGCATTTAAGCAGGTGAGGAAAAACTACAGAGCTACGACACAATGCAGATGTGCTTAATGAAAGATAAAAACTCAGTTAAATAATCATGACATTATGTACTGTACATAGCACTTTTCAAAAAAGCATTACAAAATGCATTACAACAACAATAATGAACATTACAAAATAATGAGCAGTCCATGTCATCATAAGCCATTTCCCAAGTAAATACATTTAATTAGATTTTTGTAAAATCATATTGTAATGATTTCAATTATACACTATAAACAATACTAATTCTAATGTAATAAAAGCAATTTTAATTATTTAAAAAGCAAGAAATATACACAATTAAAAAATAATGAAACTGAGTCAATCAAAATCTGTCCTTAAGAAACAAGTAGTATTTTCTAAATGGTTTTAACATTTTTTTAACATATAAGCAGAATAAAATGGTGTCAGTGTTATAATATTGTGAGAGATGGTAGTATTCACACTACAGTAGAACCAGACATTAATGCATCAGGAATGAAGGTTATTCAAAACTCTGAAACTTTGTGAGCGACATGAAAATACATCAATTTTTAAGAATTGAAATCCTTTTATTGGCTACATTTTTATTACTACATTATGGTAGCCTTTTTTCAAATCTCTCTCTCTGACAATCATTCTGAAGCTGTAGTCCTGCATTTAAGTTAATAATTAATGACGAAACCAGAATTCCCCTCACACAATCAAATGTCCTTCTCATGAGAACAATTTCAGTATATCTATCTTTGCCCTTTTCTGCAAACTATTTATTATTCTCCTTCTTTATGTCCATCTGTGTTGACTTTCCCATACTGTATGCTATAGCAATGGTGCAAGGACACATACTTTTGTCTAATATATATACAATTTGTAGTTCTATACCTATTGAAAACATGGTGTATTTTTGTTTAATACTGACCCTTCTGTATCCATAATAATAGGCAGCATGATGAGGCTAATTGCATACGCTACCTTCCCACCTGTTCAGCTCAGTGGTGGGCAACTCAGCGTTGCACATTCTACCGTGTTTATGGTCTGTCCTAACAAGGCGGGCGTCAAACTAGCAGGCTACTAACTGAAAATGATTGCAGGGTTTGTCAGAGAGCAGACAAAGATGGACAAAATCATTCTTCGTCCATAGTTTTTTTTTTCCCCCCCAAATGACCAGTTGAATTGAGGTAATTGCACGGTAGTATTTTTGGCTTCACGGCAACTTGGTTCTTTAGTGGTGGGCGGTATACAAAGCAGGCGTATTTCCCTCTGTGCCCTTTCAGAGCACGTCTGACGCTGGCGCAGGTTTTATGGGACTGAAAAGGTGTCTGCTGCCTGTAAAGAGGAGGCTGCCGTCTGCCTACAAGAGAGTACAGCAAACCTGGAGCACAGTAGACTGGCTGCATTAGCCTGCAGGCCAGTCATCTTCTCTTCCTCTCTCTCTCACATACACACACACACACACACACACACACACACACAAACACTTTATACAGGAAATCCAAATGTGCACTTGCATACATAGATACAAAATCACCATATCCTGTCAATACAGAAATGCATTCACACTCAATGCCTGCAGCATATGTCCATTTTTCTCACTTTCTATCACACACACACACACACACACACACACACACTTACCACAGCTATACAGCCGTCAGATACATCTGCTCGTGGCACCGACAGAGTCTGAATCCTGGGATATTTATAACGGAGACCTGGTGAGGCGCCTGAGTACGAGGGGGTGTCACGTACCCCACTGAGCCTTCTGCCTGCTCCTGCCCCCCCCCCCCCCCCCCCCCCCCCCCCCACCTCGACACCACACCTCCACTTCACCAGAGCGCCGCTTTTCATTTGGGCCCACATAGGGGGGTGAGGTGGGTGAGAAAGTGGTGGGGGGGTTTTCAGAAGCGGGAGGGGGTCTTGGATGACACTGTCCATCTCTGAGGTAGCCAGTCCTACTCTCCCCAGCCTGCTGCCAGTCATCAGCGTTGGCTCCTCCTGGGCAGTAACTGCCAAAGATCCCTTATCAGCTGCTCGATGTGTCACCGTCGCTGCCGCTCACTGTCGCGGTGAAACTGTATCGGGGAGACCAACTACTGACACCGTCACCATGGACAGTGACACAGAGGAAACAGTGGATTTTTCTTCTGCATGCTCTATCAGAGAGAACCATGGTTCAACCTCACATTGACAGATTTTGTATAAGGCAAGAATCCAGTGCGCTCCTGCAAACAGCAAAAGAATCTGCAGTGTGAGCTGCCAGTTTCAGCAAGCGAAAAGAACGTTCCGTGCTAAATCTGGGAAAGCAAAGAAGAAAAAGACGTACTCCAAGTCACATCACACATTCATTTCAAGTGTGCAATTCAGATAAAGAAAGCAAACGATGGAAGTAAAGGTGTAAAAAGACACATTCTCATTTTTGCCTAAAATATAATACTGCAAAAAAGCTGCGTGTAATACGTTCACCCGAAAGAACATTGTGAAGAGCAGCACACCTGAGTCTCCTGATCCATTCTGAGTGAGATGCATCGTCTTTATGTAAACCCATTAGCTTCCAATAGGTACAGTTGATCACCATTACCAAGCCTGTCACTGTTCTCATTTATCTCAGTTTATCTGTTGCTTCTGGACCATTGTGTCACCATTAGAATCCTGCTATTATATCCAGTTCCTGGCAGCCCCCTTTAGCTTTTCCTATTAAATCCTTCAGTCTTTTGTTCCTGACGCCATCACTGCCCTGGCGCTGATCAGAACCCGAACCGAAAGAAGAAACCGAGCACCTCCGCGCGACCGGGCCGACCGCCGCGTCCTGAAAAGGCCGCCGCCGCTGCCGAATACCGCCGCCGCTTTTACTGTCGCTTACACTAAAGCTGTCACAGGGGGGCGTCCCGCCGCGTCAGTGTTTACCGTCGCCGAAGCTCAGCCCCTTCGCACGCCCCTCCGCCATTAAACCGGATCGCTTCTCGCTTTGGCGGTATCGCAGGCCCGCCGCCGCCGCGTCGGCGCAGGATATCCATCCGTCTGACAGGATCATTGTTCCTCTTTAACTGTCCCCGTGTGCCATTACGATGATAGCACCTCCCGCCATAATTCACGCCATTAGTCAAGCCCGAGACGCCGCTGCGCGAGCGCTGCTCTGTGCAAGTCCGGGTCAAATGAGGCCGTGGGATTTTACCCACAATCCTGCCTGTTCATTACATTACAGGCATTTAGCAGACGCTCTTATCCAGAGCTACTTACACAACCTTTACCTAGCATTTTACATTTTTTTATCCATTTATACAGCTGGATATATACTGAAGCAATTCCGGTTAAGTACCTTGCTCAAGGGTACAACGGCAGTGTCCTTACCCGGGAATCGAACCTGCGACCTTTCGGTTACAAGCCCAGTTCCTTACCCACTGTGCTACACTCCGCCACATATTATCATATGTTCATATCCTTCAGCATGCAGCCATCGAGCTCCATGCGCAGATCCTGTACAAATCCACATTTGTATCCACATTAGATCTAAGATCCAATTAATAATTATCATCTAAGATAATTTAGCTGTTGAGTTTCTTTCTAAAAAGCTAAAAGCAACTAAGTTCTTAAACTTCAGAAGAGATACTTGAAGTGGATATTCAGAAGCGCACACTGAGAAGCACTCCTCGCTCCAGAAATGCCACCACTTCACGTTAAAAGGAAATGCTTTTCATATAGTGCTGTTCATAAATCTGAATCAAATAAATATGCATCTTTCCTCCTGAGGGCAAATGAATACTTCAACTGCAAGTGAAATGGCCTTGCACAAAATGTTCAAGAGCAGAGGTGGAGCCCACAGTTACATCTATTTGCCCTCAGTAATTTCAGTAGTGTCATTTAAAATCACAGCAATGGTGGTCCTCTGTTGCAGTGCCTACCTGCCAACATGTACAACAGCCATGCCTCTATTAAAACAGCTGAAAGCTATGCACGCATGTGGCAGAAAAGTGGCTGTCAGCTGATTGAATGAATGAAACAAATCAAGACTTTTCTTTCAGACAAGACCCGAGTCGATACTGCAGTTGACCATGCTGTAAGTCTCAGCCCTGCTAAGAGGCTAGAGAGGACCGGGTATCGTCCATTTTGCTCTGAAGGAAACAGCAAAAATTATAAATTGGATTGAGCTCCAGAACTTGGAGGTGAAAAACTGCGCTGATGTACCACTGGAGGACTGGAAAGAGTCTGGCACAGGAGAATAATAAAAGGTGGGAGATTAAAGGGATACAGGTGTAAAATTTGTAAGATTACCCAGGTAGCTACTTTTTGGACAAAAAAGAAATACAATTATTGCATTGGATAGCTCTGTTAAATATTCTAAAGTCTGTTCATTTCCACAAAAATGATCACATGGTGAATAAAAATGAGTGAAGATCATGATTATACCATTAGCATTCAAACATTTTCTTGTAAAGAGACCGGCCTGCTTGGTCCAGTGTTGGGTATCAAGGAATACTGTTGGCAACATTTGCCATCAGAAGCCACTTCTGTTGCACATTGTTGGTTGTTCTCTCATCTCATGTGTTTGCCCAATAACACCACACTACATTTCCCAGCATTAACATCATCAGTCATTTACCGGTTTTGGCTCTGAAGGGTCCAAACGTTGTTTTCAACCGATACCCTTGCATCTATGACAGCTGCATCTAGAATCAATTGTAGCTAATCTGTGGTAGGCTTCAATCTGCCCCTACATCATCTGCTAGCATTAGCCCACAGATGAACGCACGTAATTTCACCAAACGTGAATATCAGCCTCTGCTGGACAGGGAGGTGTGGATTACAATACCAAAACAATTAATCAAATGTTCGCGGCCAAGCAGCTAACCATACTCAAGGCCAAATAGGAATTTCTTTATTTATTTATTTATTTATTTTTACCATCATTGGTGGCTAATGTTGGACCGATCCTGTAGGCCCTTTGGGTTGGCTCAGAGCAAACCAAACCAAACCAAACATTGCCCCACTGATAAAAATGGCAGGACGCCTATATTGAACCCAGTGGTTCCAAAATGGGTCGTGTTGAAATCACTGCACTCCAGGTACAGTGCATCTTTTCATTGGTCTCAAAAGCCTAAATTGTTCCTGTTCCAAAAGAAACTATTGTAGCATATGACTTCAAAGCATGTGGTCATTTTTTTTTTCACTGCGCAATTTATATGAAATTACTGGCCCTGTGAGCAAAAGCCTCTTTTATCAAATAGCTGCAATATGCCCACAATGTCTGTGCAAACATAACTAGCTGGTCCTCTATTTGTAACTACACAATTTTTTTCACAGTACATCGTCCAATCACGTCACTGTTTTCTGTCAGTAACTGTTTTCCCCAGTTACTGTCTCCATGGCAACACCTCTGAGGGTGTGGCTTTTGCGTGGCACAGGATGTTTGTCACCATGAGCCCATACTTTTCAATACAGTCATCAACACCTGTAAGTGTTGTTATTTCTTCACAAGTCGCGGATCTGAAGTATAAACTCCACAATGAAAAACATTAGCATAATCGTTAATGAGGTAATGGCTGACTGCTCAGTTGGCTCTAAAAAAACAAAAAACAAACAGAAAAAAAAACAAGCATGTTAAACAATGCACTCAGAAACAAGTTAGGCTTACAGTGAAGCCTTTGTGATACTCACTCATATCACTTTAATAAAAAATAAAAATACATTATTTAATCAAAAGAGGTCAAATTTTTAATGAGAAAGGTCAGCCTCTCTTATGACATCTGCTTGGTGCAAGTAATATGGCGTTGTCATAGTAATGCTATTTGCATTCTCTGTCTGGTCAGTTGTACTCCATATGGTCAGAAGTGTGGTGAATCACTCGACAGGTATCCGGGGCCATGAACATACACAGAGCATCTCAGAGGTGCTCTTAATGGGTTTGTCATGAGCGAAGCAGCGGAAGAGACCAGTTCATCACACGCACATTGTTGGGAGTGAACAGAAGGTCGGACAGTTGCGAGTGGTGCACGGCTATGCGTTCTCATGCATAATCGTGAGAGGCTTATTTCGTGCACGCCAAGGTGGAACGTTTGGGCGAGATACACAGCCTGGATTAAACAACGTTCGTCCTTTGACTTAAAAAATAATCAGAGTGCTTAATTTTTCTAGTTAGGAAAATTCATTGCGCAGACTTTTGAACTCACCGAAGAAAACTGTTTGTGAAGAACAATAACAAGCACTTGTATTTCTCTGCAAATCAGAAAGACAAATTGATCGGATCCGTTTCATGGTCACGGTGGGAGTATCAAAGAGCCAGCGGTAATCGCTAACCGCGAACTCCGTCTGCACCGGCAGCAGTGCCCTCGGGCAGCCGCAGGGCGTGCGGTCTTCTGTTAGCGCGGCTAAATCACCCCATCTGGTTTCCTGGGTCCGAACCGCGCTCGCCGATTTTAGAAACCCGAAACCCTCCACAATTATGTACAATATCAATCTTTCCGTATTCACTGCGTCCATCCTTTGCCTTTATTACAGCTTCCATTATTTTCAGAAAAATTGCCTTGAGTTTTTCGAAGAAATCCGCAGGGATATTTTTCCGTGCTTCTTGTGATGCCTTCAATCAAAACCGAATCACCAACTCCAGGTGGTGTTATACAATCCCAAACTTGCACTGATCCTCCACCACGCTTGACTGGCAGTTTCAGACATGGTTCTGAGTCTTTCATTGCTTCGGTGACTTGCATACTGCCGCCTCTTACTTCTGAAAATCTCAAATTCAGACTCATAGGTCCAAAGAAAACTTACTTCACACCTCACACATGACCCGTTTCAGTGTACTGGTGCATTTTCCTCTTTTGTTTATTTCCTTTTCTCAGGAGTGGCTTTTTAACAACTGCACATCCTTTCAGACCCACAGCATTGAGTTGTCTTCTCACTGTGGAAGGATTGACAGAGATACCTGTAGATCTCTTCGGATCTGAAGAAAGAGTGGAGCTTGACTTTCTCCTATCCTTCAAATTTAAGTACTCTCTTTGTGATGGGGATGTCTTTGGTGGTCTACCAGTCCTTGCACAGTTGTTAGGAGTCCCGTTTTCTCTGTATCATGCAATTATCTTTTGAACTCCTGTTTTTTTTCACTTATTTTCACCTTCCTTGTGCAGTTGAATTATTTCTAAAATCTAAATTCATTGTAAAATATATCCCTTGGCCATTTTAGATGCACAGAAATCTGCAAGGCAGCAAAGGTATGTTTCTGTAGTTGTCAGTTTGAGTCACTTTTGACATAACATCACTGACACTTTTGGTCGCAACTTCTGCTGAGAGGACACAGCCGTATCTTGTTTGTTGATTGGAAGGACTTGTTGAATGTTTGTTGACTGGAAGGATGGAAGACTTTAAAGTGGTAGTAGGGAGCACAAAAGAAAGAGTGGACAAATACTCATAGATTTGATATCATATGTAGTGGTGGAGGCTTTTCCTGCGTTATTGTCTGATGCTGAAATGGTTTATTTAACTGGAAGGTAAATGAACGAAAGAGTGATCTCTGACTTTTGTACAGTACTGTATTTCACTCCACCTCATACCATCGGTTTGCTATAAATGAGCCAGTCCACTTGCACGGTGTAGTGTACATGATTCCTGTGCTCGGGGTCAGTCGGACACACTCACTCTCTGGCCACTATATCTGCCCATGACCCAGTCATTCATTTTTGTCCCCCGTAGGGGACATGAGTCATTGTTCTTGATGTCAGGAACCACATATTCTACTATGCTGAAACCTACACTACAGGGAACATTCAATAGAAAAACTTAATTTAATAAATACTATTTTAGAAAATATTTTCACTGTTTTTTTAATCATCCAAGATTGTATTATGTAAAGAAAATATATATTTTTAAAACTTTTTTCTACTAGGTCTCCAGAGGAAATTTACTGGCAGTACTGGCAATCATAAAATTGTGCCAATCCACATTTCGCATTTAGACTGTGTCTATTGCTACGGCTGCGTGCCCAGGACGGATGTGTCACTCTACACTGAATACTGAGCCCCACAATCTAATCCACACCAACGTGTGCACCGCAGCCACAAAGCCTTCCCCTCCTGTAAGTAAGGCACCCTCTTACTGGAGAGCGCTGTGTGGTTTAGTCCAGGTGAGCCGGCAGCAAATCAGAACTCCAGCCTCCGAAGCATCAATTAGAAAAACCGCAACTCGGGTCCAATCAGGGGGGACCCCGCTGCCTCGGGTGTGCTGTGCTGCTAGTGGTCAGCGGTTAAATCCGTCTGCGCGTACCACGACTGCAAATGTGACGCTATCGACCCTCACGCACAGTCAGACGGCCCTCGGACATTGACATCACCGACCCCAGTTATGTCCCACTGGCTTCAAGCACATCTCTTATTCTGTTATACCGCATCACAGTGATGGCATATAATCTTCTTCTTCTCCTCCTCTATTATTATTAGTAGTAGCCACAGTAGTAGTAGTAGTAGTATCAGTAGTAGTACTAGTAGTAGTAATAGTAATAGTAGTAGCAGTAGTACTAATAATAGCATAAGTAGTAATACTGTTGTTATCATTGCTACTATTATTATTATTATATTTAGCTTTTCATTGAAAATATATAGTGCCTTTCATTTCAGGATCTCATTGTGCTTTACAGTGAGGAGGAAGCAGCTCTGTCCTCAGGCACAAGCACAATCACAGCGTATTCAGTGCGTCTGGTGCAGCGTTCATTAGTGCACACTTTCCCTTGGTTTCATGCCAGCGTTCCCAGGTGCCGAGAGATATGAGAATCATTGCTGAGTATTCCGTAAGTGACTAGGGATGAGTTTCTCCAGTCTTGGGAAAATGTCAGAGCCGGAAACGGAGGTCGGCCCCAGTTCTACCGTCAGCACTGGTGGGCAGGTATGCCGCAAAAGGAAAATGGAACTTTGGCACCTGCCTGGCTGGTTAAAAAAATTCCAGAGTCTGATCCCCGTGTCACCCACCCCTATTGATTCATTACGGTAATTACTGTAATTAAACACTCCCCCACTGTAAAAATTACACGCTATTATTTACCGCCCAATTGGGACGCAACTGGAGGGCAAGCAGTCACACTTAATCTCCCGTGTGGTAGTGGGACGCGATGGCGGACCTCCTGAAACCCAGGGGGGGGGGGGGGGGGGGTTGTGGTGGGTACACAGATGGAGCGTACGCGTGAAACCGCGAAACAGGTGCGATGCGCCATGACGCATGTTCGGACCGCAGGATTTGAAGACCGCGGAAAAGCGGCCACGTGCTAGGCGTGGAGATACGCGATACCGGGCTCTCCGCTCCGCGTACGGCTCGTGTTTGGAGGGAAGGGTTGCTGCCCGCGGTTTGAAATGCGTCGTTGCAACAGTCTTAAAAATACTCCCGCCCTAGCCCGTTCTCTTAAGAGTAGCTCAGGGGTGAGGGGGAGGGGGAGGGGGAGGGGGAGGGGGAAATGATTCATGGAGTGAAAATTCCTGTGAGACGCGAACGGTCCTGCGGCGAACAAAAACGGCGGACTCCGACCGCGAAGCGCGGACCTTGCGAAGCGAGCGGCGGGCAGGTGTTGTTGTGCTCAAAGCGCTTCCCCCCCCTGGCCTTCGCTGCCCAATATCCCGTCGCCCTTGAGCCCGGCTAGCGAACGCTGGCCTCGCGCCACGTCCGCGGCACCGCGGACCCTCTCGCGCAGCGCCGCGCCGCGCTCGCGGCCAGACCGAACGCCTCTCGAGACCCGCGGCGCGGCGCCGGTCACTGGCCGAGCGTGAGTCAGGCACGGCCCGAAAATCACATTCGGCCACCCAGGAGCACACAACAGAATTACGGCTATTACATGGACTCATAACAGAGCTCGCATTAGCCCAGGAGGGACCGCGTGTACCCTATTAGTGTTTAAAGTACTCCATCAAGAGTTGATTTTGCACAAACGGTTTTTGCTGGCTGTTGGGCAATGGTACCGTCTCTCCGGTTTCGATCTTAGAACACTGTGTGCCGGTCTTGTTTGTGTACCCATTTACATTTATTTAACTAGGGAGACCAATTGAGAACTCGATTCTCATTTGCGGCGGCAACGTGGGGAGACTCAGTGGAGCTGGAATGCAGGAGATTGTGCAGCCAATCAGATCTGAGCCAATGAGAGCTTCCAACTCGGTTCAATTAATTAGGTTTGATTGAGCTTTTAATTAATCTGGCTTTGACATCGCCTGCCACTCGCCAGCTTCTTTTCTTTCCTTTTTTTGTATGAAACTGCACCCCTGGAAAGTGTGTTTGTGCTGGGACAAAAATGTTAAAAGTAAGGTTAAAATTTTTTTTAAAAAACTCATTTTTGTAGATTTGTGGTTCAGTTTAACTCATGGACCAATTTAACAGGCAATTAATATGAAATGGGTTTGGATTAATTAATTTGTAAAGGGAACTGAACAATTAAACTAATTGAACTAACTCAAAGCCGCACATTTGTGAGAGATAAATTATTAAAAGAAATATATTAAAGCCAAAAACTTCATTTTCTAATTGCTCTCGCACCACTCCAAGGGCACATTACTTTATCGGACAGCCTTACGGCAGATAACTGCCAGAAACTCTCAAATTCAAAATAATAATCAAAGAAAGGACTCAAAAGTTTTACATGGACATGTTAAACTCCATAAACGCTATTAAAAACTTTCTGAAACACGATTACGAGGGGTGAACTCCCTCAGACCACCACCGTCTCACAGAAAACCTCTCATCCTAACCTCTGTGTAGTCCTCCTTCAGGTGTCTCGTCTATCATATCTACTGGGTGGACCTGTTCCCTCCGCTGATGTCCAGGTATGGCCCCTCCCCCCTGACCCAGACTCCAAGCCAATGGCGTAATCGGCCAAGTCCACCGTAGGCCCTGCAGCCTAAAAGCCTTTCTCTAATTTTACTGACAAGGAATTCATTTAAGTGAAACTAGGAGAATTTAGCTCAGCCGGAACAAAGAACCACGCAACCACAAGGACCAGGTTTTGTGAAATACAAAGATGCAGGCTGTGTAGGTGAGAGGAGGACACGCATCAGTGGGTAAATGTAGGAGAGAAACTGGAAGAGAAAGTCATCTCTTCCCTCCCATAACACACCAACACATTTGGCAAGGTAGTGGAGATTAGCTGGATCCTGAAGTACCATGTCTATTCTTCAAGAGGATGTAGGGCCTTGTGAAGGCACACACACTCTCCTTCTCTCACACACATACATGGTCTCTCTCTCTCACACACACACATTCTCTCTCTCTATCACACACTCACATATGCAAACACACATACACATTCTCTCCCTTTCACACACACACACACACACACACACACACTGTCTTCCTCTCATACACACACAAACACACACTCTCTCCTTCTTACACACACTCTCTCTCTCTCACACACACACACACACACACATATGCACACACATACTCTCACTCTCTCTCCCTCTCTCACACACACAAACACAAACACACACACACCCTCTCTCTCTCTCTCACACACACACACACACACAGTGCAAACTCACTAATTGAGCACAGCGTTAAAGACATCGATTTCAAAAGCCAAACCTCATAAGGCCGACGATGTGTCGAGCCCCCGGCGATACGTGCAGATGAGACGACTGCATAGCCTCGGGGAGGTGGGGGGGTGCGGGGAGATCGGGGAGGGTGAAAAGTGTCTTAAAAAGGCTAAATCTGGGTTTTTACCTCATTTCACATTTCAAAGAGCAGCTGCGCTCGTGGAAAACCACAGCGCCGGTACACAGCGTACACTGCACACGTCTCACCGCCCCTATGCTAATCTCCCAGCGCAGAGTTCACACCTAATCACAGACCTCCTACAAGCACATTGTGGGAGAGCCAACACCTTGTAGAAACCTGACATAGATAAAACGGACTGAGCATGTGCAGTAGTTTTATTTTCCTTTCTGCTCCTGGCAGTCCTGCCCCAGTGCTGGGCACCAGCGTGGTGGCGTGGTGAAATCACGGTGGAGGGCTGGCAGAGAGCAGTGAACAGTGAATGTGCTGGAGAAAAGGGGAGGGGGGGAGGGGGGGCTGCAGTGGACTGGAGGGCTGCGGCGGTGGTGGTGGTGGTGGTGGTAAGGGGGGGGGCGGGATTCACGCCCATGGCGAATTGAAGACCTGACTTGCTCTGGTAAACTGCTTGGTAATTAGATTTTCCTGCCACAGTAATAACCCAACACACAAGGGGGGGTGGCTTTGGGGCATCATGCCACACAAAAAAAGGACGGCTGCAGTAATATCTTTCCCCCTGTTCTGGCTCTTCCCGCTCTGCAATCACTCTGGGACAATTAAGGGGAATGAACAATGCAGACAGATAAGACACCGGCAGGCTATCCCACAACTTATAGGACCCTGCCAACAGGAAATGAACTGCAGTCAACTGTGGAGCAGTATATTCATTATGACCTTTACATCTCCTAACAGTGGGGTTTGGTCGTGCCAAGGGGGTACCCTCTGCCCTCTGGCTGGTCTCACCTGGTTCAGGTGGACTGAAATCATAGGGACTGACCTACACAGGGATTGACATCATAGGGACTGATATCACAAAAGCAGATGATAAACGGAATGATATCATAGTGACTGATATTACAGACTGGTATCACAGTGACTGACATCACAGGGATTTATACCGTAGAGACTGATATCACATCACCGACTCAGTGGCAGTGTCTCTCAAACCAGCAGCAGTAGCGCATGCACACACACGCATACACACACACACACACTCTCACACACATACAAACACATGCACATGCACACACACACATACACGCACACACACACACTCTCACGCACATACAAACACACGCACATGCACTCACACGCACACACAGGGCTAAAAGCTGCGGGCCAGTGGAGGCCAGCAGCTCAATGCTACAGGCCCTCTCTGTGACTCACTCTTTGCTCCAGGCACTCTCCACCTCACTGAAATAACCATTTCTGACAGGAGTCCAGCCAAGGGCCTCATTATGTGTCCTTGTCATGTTATAATTGAAAGGTGCTTGTAAACCCTACAGGAGCAGGGCCCTCAGCACTGATTCCCAGTTACCCCATTACCTCCACTAAAATGTGGAACACAATAGTAAAGCTACTGTTACAACTACTAAGACTGCTATTGCGGTTCCTACTACTGCTACTATTGATAATAATAATAATAATAATAATAATATAGAAATGCAATGGGAGCAGTCAGGAGAGATGATGACTGAGTGAGGGAGACTGGCACATTCCAAGTTACCCGCTTTGATTGATTTATTTCCAAGAAATCACTCCTATCCGCCACAGCATTCAAAATCCACCGTCTGAAATCCCCCGCGTCTCGTCACGCTTGTTCCCAAATTCGCCACAAACGTTCCGAAGAAGACGCAGCAGTCACGACGACGCCGCGTTCTGAACGCTGGAGTCAAGGCTGAGTGAGCGGCGGCAACGCACATCAATCACATCACCACGCGCCGATGAAAACAGCACGAAGTCTAAAGCTGAATCGCTTGCCAAACACGAGCGAGGAACCTGCCGCAGCTGGCAAGGCAAGAGCTTGACAGAGAATATTTGGCTCCCAGGTAGTAATCCGCCGTGTTTGCCAAACTCCCCGATTTGATCTGGTTCCTGGATTATGTGCATCTCTCTCACTTGCCAGTTTGGTTTTTGCTAATTACTCTCATATTACCGACCCAATGTTTGTGTGTGGCCATTGTTGTATTGGATGTGGTTTTAGGTAAATAGGCCCAAGTAAATAAATAAATAAATAAATAAATAAATAAATAAATAAATAAATAAAACACCCTACAGCTTCCAGCAACGAGGAAACGATGCTTTGCAATCAGCAGCAGCACGGACTAGGAGTAATATCTTGCACTAGCTCTACCTAGCCTGGATGAACATAGTTTCCTGCTGCACCTTAAACAAGCAGCCGGGTCACTCGCACACTATCCTGTTAATTATTTAGAATGACCCGTCTGTAGATCAAAGCTTAGAACACCGTCCACACTTCACTGATAACCGGGCAGACAGAGGTGAGCCCCTCTAACTCTTCCCCAACCGCATAAAATCTGCATTAAAACAAATGGAGGGGAAGGCAACAGCTGTCCCTTCCACAGAAACCCTCTTTGCTGAATGCAGTACCATTTTGAATTCAACCTGTGCGCCTTGGGATGGTAATTATGATGTTTTTTTTTTTTTTAATACCACATTCCTATGAGTAGGCTGCTGTGCAGTAAGGAAAACGCCTTCTCATTTAAAATTGCGAGAGCCACTGCAGTGTATTTCACTGGAATAACTGCAGTAGGCTGTATATTTCCTCGTAAAACCGTGGAAATAATGACAGTGTTAATCGCAAGGGATGGTTTTTTACTGATAAAATATGTATGATTTAAGAAATCTTCGCATTCAATTTAAGTTACACTACTGTGCGCAGTAATTATATATCACAGACCGATATGGTAACTACCGATGGTCATTTCTCGAATCAGACCGGCCGGACAGGGCAGCCTTGCTCGGTTTCCCTCGGTAATCTGTTCCAGCCCTTAAAATGACAGCGAGTAAAACTGGGGACTCCAAGCTCTGTTGCCGGTCGTTGTGTATTTGTGACCATATAAATCAAGCTCTGACGCTTTCCAAACCAAGCTCTCTCTCTCTCTCTCTCTCTCTCTCCCTCTCCCTCTCTCGCACACACACACACATACACACACACACGCACACAAACTCCGTCTCTAACACATACACACACACACACGCACCCATACACACGCACGCACACACACAAAAGCACACCAATGCATTATTTAATGTACAGGCATTAGCAGCATCGACATACTCTAAAGGCATTATAAAACATAACTCTGCTTAATTCCGAGGTTTCACTCGCATGCGTGTAACACAAGAGGAGTGCAACACTGAACACAGCTTTCGATCATCGCTGCTCCAGTTGTGCAGAGCCAACGTCATATTTTACATTCATTCAGTAATATAGAAATACGAGCACATATTCATACATTTCCCGCTTTTCCCAATCGTATTATTTGCCACTGGGGAAAACGAAAAAAGTCACTAGGATAATAAAAAAAACATTTTAGAAACCGCGTGGTGGGGAAGCTTTTCCATTTTTACCAGTTGCCCTCCTTCATACCCCTTTAAATCAGTGCGTCTTGTGCGAAAATCTGCGAACCTCCGCTCGTCTGTTTAAGCTTTCGGTGTCGACCATTGCATTTTAATAAAGCTGGTTAGAAATACAATGACCACAGACACGAGATTGTTTCAATTTTTTTGAAAAACTAAACGATGGAGTACATTTAAGGAAACAAGACAGGATTAACGAGCAACGAATATAAACTAAATCGTTATACAAAGGAAGGAAAGATTCACTATACCAAAAAATAATTCAACTCTGCTTAATCTACCATCTCCTAGCAACAAAGAAGCACCTCATCAAACCGAGATAGAAAAAGGGAGATTATGTGTAACCCCAGAGTATTTCAGATTTCGGAAAGAAACCGCAGTACAACAGCTCTACAGCAGGTGGCTGTTTTGCAATGGATATTTTTCAGTATCATACAGAGCTGAGCTCAAAACGACAACTGAAAACTAAAAGCGTTCATGTTCATTTAAAATTGATACGCATGAAAAAAGTATAGTAAAACACATTACCGTACCTCGCGCCATCGTCGCTCCTCGGTACACATATGATCCTCTGCGTCTAATGAAAAGCTGTTTTTTACCCTCTGACAACGCTGTGAGCTCAGACAGAGAGAGAGGGGGAGAGAGCGAGAGAGAGAAACAGAGAGGATAGATGGATGGGTAGAGGGACACTACGGTCCGGGCTGGGATTGCCACTCCCGGTTTGATCTGACTGCAGAGGCAAAAATTTGGTGGTACAACAAGTAGGCTACAAACAACAAAAATTGTGATAAGTATGTTTTTGTGTTCGTTATGTAAAATACGATATCTCATTTGCGCTATATGTGTGATCAAATACAAACAAGTCAATATGTTGTATAGTTGGCTTATTATAGTTATAGGCTAATGGCTTTATCTCCGCTCTAAGGGCGATGCACGATACGCCGGTCTCATTTTTAGCTTGTTAATATGTTTACAAACAAATTGATTTGACAAAACTTGTCGACATCCGGTAGAATATTAATGACAGTGGATGGGGAAATCTTGTTAAAGAATAATTAATCTGTGCCGATTCGCAGCATTTTTGTAACCATAGCGATTCGGTTGTTGTCATGGCCAAATTATCATTAGAACGTGAGTCATCATTTAGGGAATAAGCTAACACCTGAAAATAAAAAATGTTTGCGTTCCCCGCACGTTTTCAAATCGTCAATTAACACTTTGTTTACTGCATTTCAGAAACATGCAGTTTACAGTATTGAACTAGTGCAACTACTTCGAACTCTGGGCACGTAACAGGCTATCAGCGCGCACGCGGGAGGATATACGCACTAAACCCAACTGGACCGCACAGGGTATTACAACTAACCATGCACCAAATACAGTTGGCTGAAATTCTTATAATGTATGCAGAAATCAGTCTCGCAATATACTTTACGCTTCAATATGCACAAACCGAGCGGCGGAAGAGGAGGATGGGGCGGGGGCTATTCTCAATGCACCAAGCCACCTCACTGCTGCGCCTCGTCCTTCCACCGCTCTCCTCGAAATCATTATTGGCGTTTCACAGTGATTAATACTGGCATAACTGTAACACCATCGCGCGTGTGCCATCCTACTTTTCCGAGCTTTCTTTGGGTTGTTGTGGTGATTTATAATTAATCAGGGCTCCTGGGACAGACAGGAACCAAGTGTAGCGACCGCGGTGCGGTGCTTTCGTAGGGCCAGAAATAGGCTATTACCTCTTGCAGCAACCAGGTGAACTGGTGTGTAATTAAAGCCACTAGAGTTATTATATTCATCTGAGCTCCGGCAGAAAAAAAAGATTAATGTATTTTCATTTTTTGTCATAATACAGGTGGCAAAAAAAACATGTTGCAGTGAAACAATAGTGTATGTATAATAAGATATAGCCTAATATATACACTATTTTTGAAAATATAAAGTTGCACAAAAAACCCTGAATATTCAGTCTGTGGCCTATTGCCGGGCCGAAAGGCTCTGACATTTACAGACTCCCTCAGGACTTCACGGATCAGGGTGAGTAAGTCACCGTTCTTCGCCGCCGCACCTTTCATTCATTTAGAAATTCGGTTCGCTGGCTAAAAACGCCAGGGCTTGCAGCAGTTCTTCAGGGTCTCTGTCAGGGGGCGAGGAAGCAATCCACGAGAAAAACAAACGGCAAACATCACATTCACAAGCACAATGTAGTAATTACTTGGATGACGTTCAGTTGCTGGACCATAAAGAGAGGGCACCAAGCCACTCTGCTGGTGGAACGATTATCTTCTGTGACATAATTTCTGGTGCTGTCAACAACAACAACAGCATTATTATTATTATTATTATAAAATATTTTAGCGGGAACTTCATTTTTCAGTGAAAATGTATACACAGTTTCACATGAGCGATGTGGTGGACTACATTTTTTTACAAGTCTGTATTACAACTAAAGCACATAACCGGAATAAAGGAAACTTTTTACAAGTCTGTATTACAACAAACGTGTACAACCTGTGTGAAGGAAAGTAATACAGGTGAGCGCATAATTCAAAAATAGATGTTACATAAACGCATAAAGCGATGCAGTAAGTTACGAGGGAGATACGTCCACATGACAAATGTGTGTGGGTCCGTGGGCATGGGAGTGAGAGACTGTGCGTGCGTGACAGAGAGAGAGAGAGAGTAGCCACGCTACTCATCATGGAGCCATAAGACAAACAGGCTCTCTGCAAGACGGATAGCGGGAAAGGGGCAGTAAGTCTCCTCCGCGCACTGACACACTGACCGCGTCGATCCGGGTCAGCGGTGGCACTTCCTCATACCCGGGCAGCCCAGCTGTCATCAGATGTTAGCCTGCCCCGCGCGGAGCCCGCGAGAGGAGGAGGAAGCGTTTGCCTGCTCGCTGGGAGGCTACACAGCAATATGTTCAGTGTTAAATCAACTTTTACAGAATTCATTTAGTGCCTATTGGACTCGTATGTAGTCGGATAGAGCTGAATTAAAACTGGACATCTTGCTGTGTAGCCACAAATGGACTCTGCAGCGTCTGAATGGTTGAATAAAATGTTGCTTTAAAAAAATTTAAAAAAATTACTCAATTCTAGTCTTATTATTTATGAAGAAATCATGCTGAATAGCTATCAGAGCAAAATCTTTAAAAAGTGTTGCTTGAAACACAAATTCATTCTCCAGTAGGCACTGGCAGAAAAAGTCTGAATAACAGTAGCTGTTGCATTTCTTAGATATGATTATGTTTGGTATTTAGATTTCTTAGATAAGATATGTTTATTTCAGATATATTGATTGATTTACATAAGATATGTTTAGTTTGGATATATAGATTTCTTAGATATGTTTAGTTTTTATATTTCCGTAGATTATATATGCATAGTTTTGATATGCAGGTCCTGCACTGCCTTACTCCAGAGATCTGAGATGTTTAGATCAGGTTGTTGTGTAGCACAGGGGCAGGATTACCTGAAATATGTACATTTCCCTAGAGTGTGAAGGTTATGGTTGCTGTCAACCTAGCCAAACTTGCCCAGAGTTCACACTATTTTCAGCGCAAAATGTAAATAGGACTGCAGTGGGTTGGCCACCTGTCCAGGGTGTATTCCTGCCTCTAATCCAGTGCATGCTGCGGTAGACTCCAGCCCCTTCACGACCCTGACCAATAATAAGCAGGTGATATGATGGATTGCTGTATATAGGCAGTTCTCTGGGGAAGCATATCCAGCAAAAGAACCAGCCTTTGGTAGTGATGCATTCCATGCCCCAGGCCTGGGGTCCTGCTGGCTAGTGGGGTTGCCTGACGTCCCTCTGCATCAGCTGCTTTTGGGTGTGTAGCCGTTCAACACAGTGGCAAAGCTCTGATGGTGGCAACACAGGAGATGGTGCATGGTTGCGTCTCCGTCTTTGATTTAATGGATGATTGCACAACAATGGGAGACAGCAACAAAAACTGTAGTATGGCCATGACAACATGAGCTTAAAGCTAATAAAAAATAGATATCTGAAGAAGTAAAAAAAATAATTAAAATAAAAAAACATTTATTGTGACACTGATAACATGGAAAAAATACACACACACACACACACATACCTAGAGTAAATCTCTGCAGATCCTTGCAGAGATAAAGGTGTACACTGGAAGTCACAGACCTTCACACGCAGTCACACACACAACTGGCGGAGATAAGGCTTAGCATTATATCGGCCAGCGGTTCCATCTATTTGTCCGCGTAAAGTAGCCGCGGGCGCCTTTATCAGCCAGCGCGGGAGCCGCAGAGGGGGCCAGCTTACGCGCCTAATACCATTTCAGGCTTAAACCCGCTCGCGAGCGCAGTCTGACGCGAGGCAAGCTGACAAGCTCGCGACAAGCAGAACGGAACGGCGTTGGCTTTCTCATGCAGAGGCCGGCTCAGACAGGTTAAAACCGGGAAAGGATCAAATCACGAAAAAAAAAAAAAAACACACGCGGACACGTCCGTGTGCAGCTCTGCAGTTACGCCTGATTTTACACCAGGAGGGGAGCACACGCTGTGCGGCGTCCGCTCCCTCTCTCCGCCCACGCTAGCGGATTGGAGCTTTGGTACCGGCCGGGTCCGGTGAGGAAGCGGTCCTCTCCGGGTGCGAGTCAGGCATCTGCTGCGCTCGGCACGGACAGCGTAAGGGCTTCCAAATAAGAGGAGGGAGCTGGAAACGGACTCTGACAAACTGTAAACACCGAGATCGTTTGGCAATGCTAATAAGCAAGGACGAGAGAGAGAGAGAGACTAGCAGGGGAATGTTGTGATGCTAGCTCTTGAATGTTGTGACTCACCTGGTGATCACACAGTGAAGTTAAGAATAAGAGGGACACAATGAACCACCGGTTGAATTACCCACAGTGGATTTTGATATGACAAACACGTTTGCATTTAAGTCAACCGGGAATTTAAATAAGGGCATTTACATGCAGCACGCACTCCAGACAGGCTGAATGTGAGACTCATCCGCTCATGTTTTTAATTTGGCTGCCTTGCACCATTTCCTTACCTTTTGATCGCAACAGAGACAACATTCTGACTGCTGTAGGTCTTCCAAGTGCCGTCACTTGTTCATTTACATGGAAACCATATTATACTGTATGTTCCTTGGTCCGCAAGTAAAATTTTCATTCTGGTCATATATTTACTGTGAAGCTTTGTGTAGGGCACTCTTTCTGCACAAATAGGGGGGCAATATTCAATATTCTTCTTTATATAAACCCCATTCAGCACAGTGATTCCTGGAGCAAAAAAAAGAATTTCAACAAGTTCCCTGGAGTTTTATGGGGGAAACTAACATTGCATTTGGTTACTTTTGAACTTGAACATGACACTCCCCTTTCCCCCTAGTACATCATAGATCAAAGGAGCAAAAGTTCAAAGAAAGAGGGGATATGCAGAATTTTCTAGATGAAGGAACACTTTTGCATATGTAGAGAAATCCCACTCCATTCAGGAGGGTTGAGCGATTAGCTGAAGGGGTTGTCTGTAAATTCCTTTTCCAAACCTTCATTTATAGCTGCACTTATATTGACAAGGATTCATTGGCTGTTTCAGGTTAATGCCCCAGGTATGACATGAGTCAAGCGTGACTAGGTCTCCGCTACAGCAGGGCACAGTCAGGGATGTTGCGGGTTTAAATCAGCCAGGGTTCCCCCTCCCGGCTCCCCTGCTACGTCACTTCCTCCGAACAGCGCTCCAGGTGGCTACAGTCTGCCAGCTGTCATCAATGAGAGACGACTGGTACCGTGTGGAGAGGGAGAAAGCTCAGCGGCATCTCTCTCCAGCGGTACGGAGCGGAACGACCACAGGCTCATTAAAAAAAAAGTGCGTCAGAGGAGCGGACACCTTTTAGCTACAGTGCAGACTGCGTCAGGGCCGACTCTGGCCTTAGTGACACCCTAGGAGAGATGAAGGGCTGCTGCAGGTAGCGATCCTGGAGCTGATGGGGGTGGAAGTTTGGTCCGAGGGAGGATTTTGCCAAACTATCATGAATGCAGAGTGTTCAGGTGGTGCAGTGTTCAGGGGGTAGAGTGTTCAGGTGGCGCTGTGTTCAGGTGACATAGTGTTCAGTTGGTGCAGTATTCTGGTGGCACTATATTCAGGTGGCGCCATGTTCAGGTGGCCCAGTGTTCCGGTGGTGCACTATTCTGCTGGCACAATATTCAGGTGGCGCCCTGTTCAGATGGCCCAGTGTTCAGGTTGTGCTGCATTCTGGTGGCACAGTGTTCAGGTGATGCAATAGTAACACGACACAAAACTGCCAATTCCAATTTGGAGAGAAACAAAACGTGGGTGAATGGTTCGAAGGAAAATATGAGCAAGAATTCAGACGCAGAGTGAGACTCTCAAAATCCCCGCTCCACCTTCCCCTCAATCCCCAGAGAGACAATTGAATGTCAATCGGTGATAAATTGCTCCAGGCCAGCACTTACCGTGGAGCCCTAAGAAAATGTTCAAGGCAAATAGGCATGGTCCGGAGGAGCACGGGGACCCACAAGGCTCGCCCTTCACGGCTGCTACCCGGCCCGTGACACCCCCAGGGAGAATGGACCCATTAATCTTCCTCCCCCACTTTCCCTATCATCCGGTACTGCCCACTAAATACGGCAAAGGCATACGCGCCGTAAATCAGACGACGGGCGATGGCGGACCCGTGGCCAAAGGGGAACGGTCCCCAAGCCGAACGGACCAATGGGAGCAATCGCTACGCTGGCCGTTAATCGCTTCCCTCCGATCGGAGCTCTACGATCACCAGCGGTGATGGCGAAAAAGCCCGTGGCGCTCATGGCGTGCGTGATCTACACTCTCTGGGATGGATGAGGGGGTAACCATCACGGCTAGCACCGTGCCCTGAGTATGGACACAGCTGGAGAGGGCTTTACGATGGATGCACTTAATGTTGGACGAGGCCAGCTGCACGGAGATACGCCCAAGCCAGGACATATTTAGATCATATTTTAGCCACATTTTTGTCTCAAAGGTGTATGCGCTACCGCGTAACTTGACCAAACTTGATTAAGCTGTCTTGTGCTTAGGTCACCTTTAAAAAAGAGAGAAACCTTTTCACATTGTTTGTTATCGACATATATATTAAAATATATAAATACATAAATTATTAATAAAATATTATGATTATAATTATAAACATTTAACATTTAAATACAAAGTAGGAGACAAACTGTGTCTCTTGGAGCCACAGCAGCCAATGACACGTCCACAGCAGGCAGAACGCACGCACTTCTTATCCATAGTGGCACAGTTCATTAGCCGGAATCGTCCCATTGGTCACGCTCACGGCATCAGAGCGCATTCACTGGACGCAGAGAAAACGTTGGGTTCTGTTAGCGTGGGGGCCAAGCGCTCAGAGTGACCGTCTGTGCGGATGGAAGCGGCAGCACAAAGCGGGGGCCCGTTAAAATAAACGAATGAACGGACAGCGCGCTGCCCCTCCGAGATGGCGCCAGCCAGACCTCTCAGCGCCAGCTCAGTGGGCCTGCCCCAGGGACTGTTAAACGGGAGGCGGCCTGTCACTGCAAACGAGGGAGTGCGGGGATCGGGCTGAGGCCGCTCTAAGAAGCGCACCTCTAATCCTGTATAATTGGGGTGTGGGGGTCAGCGGGGCGGGGGGGGGGGGGGGGCGGACAGAAGGAGATTGCGCGGGGTTTGTGCCGGGTGACTGACACCGTGAGGCTGTGGAGGCAGGCAGAGCGGTTTTGGTGGAGCGGACCGTGACATTGGCAGACGCCCGGATTAACGCTGGGGGGGTCCAGACGCCTCCAACGTTTTCTCCAAAGTGGGGGTAACTTTTTCCCTTTTTTTTTTTTTTTTTTTTTTTCTCAAGTGTTGTTGATTTGGAACAAGAGCCCTATTTAGCTGACGATTTCCTTCTTTTTATCTTCAAACAGCTGTAGCGCAGTGGTGATTTACAGCAAACATCAGGCAAGACAGGCAAGAAGAGGGCAACTCTTGTATTGTAATGGGTCATTGTGGATTTTACGGTTGATGAAATATGTTTTAATTTGTGGAGTGCTTGAGGGTTTGTCGATAACTCAGAGTCGTGAGCGGGGTGGGGGGAGGGTGGGGGGGTGGGAGGGGAGGAGGGGCGAGCAGAGCAGAGCGTTTCCCTCCTCTCTCAACCCAGTGGCTGCAGCGGTGTTCCCATGGCAACAGAGCACAGCAGCAAGGCTAGCCGCGTGCCAAGACACCGCGCGGAAGCGCTGTGACACTGGAAGTAAAAATAAATAAATTAAAAAAACATCTTATTCTCCCTTTCCCTCTTTCTCTCACTCTCTATCTCAGTTCCTCTCTCTCTCTCTCTCTCTCTCTCTCTCCTCACATTTGGAATGTGTACAACACAATGTCTTCCGCATCCTTTGGGTAAATATGAAAACTGCTCACAGGCTGTGGGGGCAGAATCACGTTGGCAGTTAAAACAGTTCAACAGCTGGATAATTAAGAGCCCTGGGAGGTGAATAGAGACAATACATATTATAATTTTACCAAGACAGTCCAGCAAAAAAGAAGAAAATTTTAAAAAAAGAACCTTCTCAGGCAGTGGGGTGAAAAGATGTGCCAGGACTCTCAGGCACTACCTGCCCTGAATGCCCGTCCCTGAAAATCAAAAATTCACTTTGAAATCCTGCAACTCGGCCTTGCACTTCCTCTTCCCCCCTCGGTAAAAAAAAAAGAGAGAAAAGGAATAAAAAATAAAGAGATTAAGGGAAGAGGGCCCTAACCTTAGGACTGTGGAGCCACCTTTTCTCCCTTCGGTCGGGTTTGTTTGCCCTGTTCTGAGCCTCAGGGCTACGCCCGGTGCCCGTGATGGTCGGGAGACTCGTTTACGCTTGACGGGGTTCATCACGGCGCTCGATGCGCCACCGTTGCGAAGCAGCTGCATAATTATAGCGCTGTCTCGGAGCTTGTTCTGGGCGTGCACGCGCATGTGTGTGTTTGTGCGTGCGTGCTCTTATTTTAGGTTAAACACAGAACCAGAGAATTCACAAGCGTTCATACAAAGACTAATAAAATCTTCCTTCCTCATTGAAGGTGAGGCTAAAGATTCAAGCCTTTCACTTAATTTTGGAAATGCGCTACGTGTTACCGCTAACTTATATGCCTCAACCCCAAAATGTTACCTCAGGTTTACAGGACAATTGCCTTGCTTAGCAGCACAACCACAAGTGTAGAGGTGTAGGGACTTTGTTACTATAATAATTCTGCTGAGCGGCAGCTCATATTGAGGTTGTCTCATATATTCAAAATCAGCTGGGGACAGTGGCTGGGAGTGCAGGTGGTTCACTCATATGGGTTTCTGATGCTTTCCAGGGGCCCAGGTAAGCAATACTTTTTTTTTTAGATTTCACTCTGATGGTTGGGTGATTGGAGGTTTTGGTGTTTCAGTCATCTCAGGACCAGTCAAAGGACACTTGGCCACCGGGCACCTGCTATTAGTGAAGCAGCCCGAGGTAGTGACCCAATGATTGGCTGGCACCCTGCTAACATTCATCCTGTCACGGAAACTCAGAGGGGGCTCTGACCCACTTAACAGGCGCATCGTACGTGACCAGGTTCCCGACCCAAACTGAAGAGTAATTCCGCCGAAGACAAAACTCCCCCCTTCCGGAGCGGCGGCCATTTTAACGGGCCGCTCTTTTCCGGTGTGAGTAATTAAGAGGCGCCCGTTCATTTCTCTCCACCGGACCCTTATCGGCGCCGACGGCGTTCAGAAGGTAAGGGGGGAGACCGGGTCCTGTCTGCTCCCACGTTGCGGCAGCTCTAATTGACTGCTTAATTTGGGGGAGGCGAGCGTCTCCAGAAAGGAGGGGGCGATTCCAGGCTGACCCGCCATTAATCAGCGCGGGCGAGGGGACGGGCGGCGGGCGGCTCGGGAGGCGCGGCGGGGGGCCCCCAACGCCCGCTCCCCGCTCCCTGGAACGGACCCGCGAGCTCGCCGCTGGAAAATGAGACGTCAGGAGTGATTAATCTGCGGCTAAAAACGCTCCGGTCTCACAGAACATCCCTGGGCTCGCGTGCGCGCACGTGAACGCCTTTATTTTATTTACCCGAGCAGTGACGGGGGGGGGAGTGGGGGGGATCTGCTTCACGGAACATTAATAGGTGTTTCAGTGAACGCCATTGGCTATCCGGTGAGTGGCGTTCGGGCGACGGTGGAAGCACGTGAGGTGGAACGGGGCGGGTTTTCTGCTGTTGATTTACAATCCCCCAGGGTTCAGGGATCTTCCCGTCATCGTGACTTCATTGACCTGCGATGACATCGCTGACCCCGCGACAGGGAGCCGTCCTGTGTTAATTAAGACAGGGCCAGACTCGGGTCTGTCTTAATTATCTGATAGGTTGGCACGGTGCAGCCACTGTCAGCAACTGCCTGCTCCCAACCTTATATGTACAGCCTGTGTCCTTGCAGTGCATTGTGGGCCTGCAGCTGAATATATTAATAGGTATGAATGATGTCAATAGTGGAGTTCCCAGCAGGGCGGATCGCCTGTTTGCTGACACCTGAATAAAATGTGGGTGGATTGACGTTAACTGTTAGTTTACATTTTCCTAATGACAAAAAAAAAGCTTGTCTATAAAAGGAATGGGTTAATCTTTTGACCTTTCATTGTTGGGATATTCCATTAGCTACATGACACAATTAACCCATAAAAACTACAACTCCCACACAAATTTCATAATAAAATGCTCGGACCCGCTTGGATGGCGTCCCTTCCTGGTCACTCGGACTCGGAAAATCTGATTCATATGCGGTTGTTTCCAGGAACAATTTAATGTCATTTGCCTGTCGGAACAGACATGCTGAGCCTTAATCCTGTTCATTGGAGCTCCACAGGCATACAAGGACAAACGGAAACGAGAGACTTGTAACTGCTTTGTGAATGAGAATTAGCAGGTATATTTCCCACTTTTAAAGCCTGTGCTTAATGAATGAGGGAAGTGTCCACAGCACATGCAGTCAATCTGTGGGTGAATTAGAGACACAGGAGGCAATTAGCTGTCGGGGCATGGTAATGAATGACAGTGTGCTGCTCCCCTGTGGCCAAGATCGGTACTGCCATTTCACAGCCCGTCTGTCATTTTGTTTACAGATACAACGTAATGAAGGAATCTCCCTTCTCCACCTGCCATCTGTCTCAGGGAGTTCCTGAACACTCTCTCTCTCTCTCTCTCCCCCTTCCATCTCTTACACTCTCCTCTTTCTTGTTTTCAACTAACGGTCTCTTAACAAGCTGGAACTGAAGTGGCAAAGCGTGTCTGTTGTCGTGACGCGCGAGCGCCACTTCAGACCGAGACGCGCACTGCAGCCACGTCTGCGGGGGCATCATCAGCACGCCCAGCCGTTGGCTGATTGGCAGCGTGCAGCCGGAGAAGCGGAGGTCACCCGGGACACCCCTCCTTTCGCTCCGCCCACGCCCCCGGTGACGGCCCGCCAGCTGCGGCCGAAGGATCGCTGACCCAAGTCAGGCCCTCGGGCCGGAGCGTCAGTCCCACCTCGTACCGCCAGAGTCCCGCCTCGTACCGCCAGAGTCTCCTCTGCCCCTCCGCTATCATATCAGGGGTCTGGTTGTGGGAGCAGACTCAGGAGTTCTACCGCCTGTCTGTCTGCTCAGCTTTACCGCTAACCATTTTTGTGAGGCTTTGTGGGTGGCGGCATGCACCCCACGGCGGTGCGGAGGCAGGACAGGAGCACGCTGCCTATTTTCCAAAGTCGTGCGCGGCTACTGGGCTGCCCAACCCTGCTCCCGGGGATCCACCGTTCCTGCAGGTTTTCACTCTGACTCTTAATCTGGCACGCCGGACTCTACTAATGAGCAGCAAAACAAGATCTTGAGCTGTGGAGTGCTCGAGAGAAAACCTTGGAAGATCTCCAGGGTTGGGCTTAGAGGACGCGTCAGCATGGGCACGCGCCTGGGGCCGGCATCTGTTGCTCGGCAACACCTCAGTGCCACACCAGAAACGTCACAGCCACGCCGCCGACGCCAGCCGAGGGCGCAGCGCCGAACCGCTTCCTTTAGCTCACTATTAGATCAGAATCTCTTCCCCGGGAATCCTTTCCCAGAAATCGCATTACCGTTATAAAGTTGCAGCCTTTTTTTCTTTCTAGTTATCTTTTTTTGCTGAATCGAGCACTTTCCCAGTTCCTTATCTAATACAAGCGGGGCCCATGCATTTATTCATTCATCCTTTCATTCATTCATCGCCTCTCGCCCGGCGGCTTTAATCTCCGGTGTTCATCGACCCGCTGTAATGTAATTCTCCGTTCTGGTGCTGCGTGGAGCCATCGCCGGGTAACGCCGAAGCCCCTCTCTCCTCTTCACGAGCCGCTGGCCACGCGCCGCCGCGCCTCGGCCAATTTTCCTGGCTGGGTTCGGCTTCCCGCGAGAGCGCCGCGATAAACATCGCGTAGATGGATGAGCGCAGCGGCCCCCCCTCCCCTGCCCCCCACACAACGCTTCTTCCACGGCCCCTCCCCCTCTGACTCCGCCGCGGTGATGGCAGCGGCGTTGGCGCCTCCGGCGCGGTCTCCATCGTCTCTCCGCCTCTCCTCTCCGCCTGACAGAGCGGTTGACGCGCTCTGCTTTGCTGTGATTGTCGCCTGCTCGGTTTTAGGCGCCTTTAATTTTTGTTTGTGTTTGTTTCCCGTACAGAAAAGTCATGTATATATTTAAATATATGGTGGGAAATTCAATTTTATATTTATTAAAATGTATGTAGTACCAATATATTTCCACACATCATTTTTTCATATTGGTCGTTGGTTTGTTTGCGTTTGTTTGTTTGGGAAGCGGCATCGTTGATGGGCAAGGCTGCAGGCGGTGTCTGACCTGTCCCAAGGCTCTTACTGTACAGGGGGCAGACATTGCCCTCTTTTCTCCTGGCCAAACATCACAACAGGCTTTTTCAACCTGGAAATCTAATACTCCTCTTGTGAAACCAGCTGAAGTAATTCTCATCCCTACATACGGAAAACACTGCAATATATTTTAAATAAGCCAATGTGAACTTCCTCAAATATTATATATTGCCCATTGTATTTCTGTTTAAATAAATAATATCTGAATGTGGCAATATCTGCACATATATTGTGAAGCGATGTGATGCATTGATTACTTGAGCATACATTCTACTTCTATACATATACTGTTTGTGTGTGTGTGTGTGTGTGTGTGCGTGTGTGTGTGTCCAGCACCCTGTGAAACAAATTCTGGGGAAACCAGGCTATAATTGAATCCTTCTATAATTGATTAGCACAAGCATGCTGTGGTGCCATCACGTTTAACAGACAGAGGTATTCTAACGGCTCATATTGCACATAAACCTCAGTGCAGTGATCTTACTGCAGCAGTGACACAAGCACATTCCACCGGCACATCGGCAATCTTTTGTCGCACGTCATTTTCCGCCAACCCAGCTCCCCCCGTTAACCACACCGCCTTGTTCACCACGCCATCTCGCACGATCGATACCACCGAGATCGATGAATGTGCCAAAAGCCACGATGCGCATTTCATTATTTCAACAGTTTGCCGTTTTAACGACGGCCATCGCTCAGTAATGTGCCGATCGTCGCCCGCCGCGATTCTCCGTGGTCCGACGCGGTCTCGTCTTCATCGCTCACGCCCGTTTCTATAAACGCGACCGCGGGCGGGGCGCGTCTGCTCTCCGGGCGTCCGTGCGCCGTTGCCGTTGTCGTTCAGAGGCGGGGGGGGGGCGGCGCTCGGTTACCGCTTGGCAACGGTAGCCTTTTGGGGGGGGGCCACGCTTCACAGCTTCCTCTCAGGGGGAGGTACAGGGGCCTCTGCAGCCAGTTTCTAGCCGAGCGTCCTTCGCCATTTCCGCGCACCCTGGCCACCGTGCATCCTAGCCACCATGCTCCTGCTGGATTTTGGCAGCAGGGGCAGGGTCGAGGCACTGGGATCCCGGGAGTCCCTTCATTTTGGCAAAACGGTCCCCCCGAATATTATCATGTTCTTTTGGGTGGTACTGACAGTACCCCCCCCCCCCTTCTCAAAAAAATCCTTAAAATTTGTTTGCCCCCCGCCCCCCCCCCAAAGTTGAAATGAGATGTCCTTGCTGAAGAGGGCAATAACTAACTCATTCAGGCAAACATTTTAATCTTTCTCCTTTGAAAAAAATCTTGAAAACCTTTCCATCCTGAAAAAGCATCTCAGCAAGGACTGCCTAATGAGGTTCATAATACGGATTTGTCTTGAGATGACTCAATAACAGTATTCTTCCCCAGATAATGTTTAAATCTGCGTAAAATGATCTTTATTCAATTTCTAATTTTACTTCTTCCATCACTGATGCCTTCCTGAATCAAAGCTGAGTGGAAGAGTCAGATATGCGACAATCTAAGAAGCAAAATGTAATAAATCCCACAAAAAAGTGTGCTGCATTTGTATAGCACAAACAAACAAATAAATAAAAAAACAAATAAGTACTTAAACATAAAAACTCGTATTTTTTTACCTTTTTTTGCTACACAAGGCAAAAAGATTGCCAATGAGGTGAGACAGATTGCCTTGTTTCAAGATTTGCCAATGAGGTAAGACGTGAGAGAAAAAAAATAAGATTTTAAGTCTCGTTACAAGATTAAAATACTTGTTAAGGCTGTTTAAGACTTTTTTTTCAGTGCAGACACCTGAGTTCAAGCACACCTGCAGCTCATAAGTGACACCCTGTTTTACAGCAGGATATTCATCTCAGGTTCCGCACACCAGTCCAAGGGATCGATGGCTGTGGCCTTGCCAGAGGATCGAACCTGCGGCCTTTGAATTACCGGATCAATTCCTTATTCGCTCTGCCACAGTACCTGCCTGTTAATTCAAAGCCTGCCTCCCTAGAAAGCCTGTGACACAGCCATGGGTTCTGCAGGAGTGAACAGGGACAAGCATCGGCAGCTGTGGGCGCGGCTAGTGTGATCGGAAATAAACCTGCGCTCTTTTGCGCATGCATGAATCAGACTTGCTCCCGTCTGCCGAGGTAGCCAGCCGATCTACTACGGGAAAAACACGACTTTCACACAAAACATCAACAGGCTATGGTGGGAGACGGGAGCCAGTGAAATCCACGCATGCGCCAAAGAGCACAGATTTATTTCTGATCACCGTAGCCGTACCTGCAGCCGCCGATGCTTAAAGTCCCTGATATCTACCAGGTGCTGCACCTCATTTTAAACAAGCAACAAAAAAAGCCTAAATTAAACTCAGCTCTGACACCCAGGAGCACCTTCAGTTCTGCAGTCTCAGACTGAACCACCCCCACCCCACTCCCATCGGTTCGTCCGTCCGTCCATCCATCCGTCCGTCTGTCTGACACTCCCGTGGGGCTTCAGTATCCACGGCAACAGCTCCGTGGAGCTCCTGAGGGCTTGACCCCCCGCACCCCCCTCCAACATGCCTGCGCTGCGAGGAAGCGGGATGCTGCAGTTCGTGGCGGCTCTGAGAGCGAGTGCAGTCCCGTCGCATGGGGCCCACCCGCTCGCTCGCCCCTACCCAGAACCACTACTTCAGGAAGGTCCTCCATCAACCCTGACCAAAAGAAGGCTCCGTGGTGCTGCTGGGAAGTGTAGTCCAGGGAGTCAGGGGCACCAGCTCGTCATGGGGTACAGCAGACAGTGGACAGTCTTGAATCTGTTATTGTCAGCAGAACAAAAACAGACACACACACACACACATCACTAAATTTATAAGCTTAAAAAACCAGACAAAGATTTGAATAATTATCCCGCAGTGCAGCGAATCTCTCCTCTCCACTCCAGAGACTCAAATGTGTTAAATCCCGGTGAAAATGTTTTTTAAAAAAAGCCCACACGCAGCACTTGGAGCGCGGCAGCCCTGGATTATAAAGCTGTTGTCGGGAGACGTAATTGGGAGATTGCACTAGCGAGGCTCCGCGGCCCAGAGAATACCCTGTAATTGTCTCTAATGAGGTAATGGAGAATAGCAGCCATGGGGCCATTGTGATAAACCGCATTACGCTCCGTGAGGCGAGTTTCCAGGGAGCTAGCCTCGCGCGGCGCGCCGCGTCAGCAATGTGCGGCGAATTAGCATCCCGCGGACGCGAAAGCCCATAAAAAAACGGGCAGAACCTCCGAGAGGGCGGAAGCTCCGAGGAAACAGAAGGCCGGGGGGAAATGACACGGTCGGGGCGTGTCAAGCGCCCACAAATCAGCGCCTCGTAAAAAAGTCCGAAACGTTCCTCTCGGGACACTGTGGTTTAGGTTCAAAGGACCCGGGCTCGTTTCATGCAGCAGCTATTATTAGAGACCACTCAAACGGATCCTCAGGGAAGGTTAAGGGAGGAAGATGAGAGGATTTACCTGGAGGGGTCTTCCTCTTTGGAGAACGTCCCCTTGAGCTCCACGCTGTTCATCTTGTTCTCAAACAGCCCGTAGCTGAGGGTCACCTTCAGAGAGCACACACACGCGCGCTGGGTGTTAAGCACGCACCGGCTGCCTCGACGCACAGGCACCGACGGCCGCCATTAAAACGCGTCAGCGCTAACGCTCTCCTCCGGTAATGATACCATTAGAACATAATTCGGGGAGAGCACGGTGGCGAAGCGCATGCACCACGGTTGCTGTTCGTCCGCTGGAGCAGGCGACGGGTGCAGTAACCCCAGAGGCTCGTTTAGCCAACGCAGCTTGCGAATAAAAACATGTTCTCATAAACGCTGACTGAATTCCAGCCATGAGTGAGTAAAGCAAACTGCAGTGAGCCAAATTATAATCAAGATATTTTTTTTTTTTTTTACATAAGTTGGTAAATAAAAGTCAAATTGCATTTAGGTACATTCATATACAGTGTGCTATTGAAGACATTCTTTCAGAAAATACCATACCACAACTCTATGTTAATACAGCAATACTTTTCCAATGGCATGACACTGAAAAGGACTACTACAGCCCAACCCTGTAATATCCATCTGCCACTGAGAACAGGAGCATGATGTCACACAGGCCGCATGTTAGCCTGTGTCTGGCTCGACACTGGTGCTTACAGTTCTGGCAATGTAAACTGAAACTCCATTCCCTATCATTGCGGTGTGAGAACACTGACCCCTACTGGGCAACATGGAAAAGACGGCCTTGAGATTCATTTCAGCTTGCGAAGCCTGGAACCCATATTTGTACACGTGTGCATTTCCTTATTAAGGCACACGGTACTGAATACTTGTTAAAGACGACCCCACTAAACCTCGTTAAAAGCGGTTATGAAGGAGCAGCCGCACGCGGGGATGCCGGTTGGGGCCGGGGCTGACCTGCAGCGGGATTTGGCGCGGCGTGAGCTGCAGCAGGTTCTCCAGGTGCGAGTGGAACGCGGCGCTCTGCACCAGCGGCACGCCCAGCCTCTTCTCCACGATGAAGCCCACCGTGCAGTCGTCCGGCAGGCGGATCACCGCCGACGTCCGCTCGAACCTGGAGCCGCTGGGTCAGAGCCACACGGACAGGCCCGCAACGGGGCTGAGCACGGCGCGGAGGCAAAGAAACACACCCGCCGCAACGTGCGTCTTGCAGCACAGACACAGGCAGTGACGCGTCAGTACAGCAGCACAGTACAGACAGACAGTGGTGACAGACACAGCCACAGACAACGGCTTGCAACTGAGCAAGACATACACAGACGCAGGTACAGACACAACCACAGACGCAGGTACAGACACAGACGCAGGTGCAGATACAGACACAGATACAGACAAAAACACAGATTCAGATATAGACACACAGACACAAACGCAGACGCAGATGCAGACACAGACACAGACAGATACAGATACAGATGCAGAGACAGACACAGACACAGGCACAGATGCAGACACAGATACAGATGCAGAGACAGACACAGACACAGATGCAGACACAGACACAGACACAGATACAGACACAGACAGATACAGATGCAGACACAGATGCAGAGACAGACGCAGATACAGACACAGATACAGATGCAGACACAGACACAGATGCAGATACAGATACAGATGCAGACACAGACGCAGAGACAGACGCAGATACAGATGCAGACACAGACGCAGAGACAGACGCAGATACAGATGCAGACACAGATGCAGACGCAGATGCAGATGCAGATACAGATGCAGAGACAGACACAGATACAGACGCAGATACAGACGCAGATACAGACACAGACACAGACACAGACACAGACGCAGATGCAGACACAGACGCAGATGCAGACACAGACGCAGATGCAGATGCAGATACAGATGCAGAGACAGACACAGATACAGACGCAGATACAGACAGATACAGATACAGATGCAGACACAGACACAGACACAGACACAGATACAGACACAGATACAGACACAGACGCAGACACAGACGCAGACACAGACGCAGAGACAGACGCAGATACACACTCTCACTCTCTCACCTCGCCCAGGGCGCCATTTTCTCGGCCAGCCTCCGACTCAGGCAGAAGCCGGCTCCTCCGGTGGCGAACCAGAACTCCACTTCTCTCTGAAGCACAAGCAGGGCGCTAACGTGACTTCGTTAAAGTGGACAAAAATGCCCCTTAGAATGAGGATATCTGTTTGGTTACAATTAAAATAAACTTGCTATTGTAATTAAAGGGCCAGTTCACCCATAAATAAAATAACACTACATTACATTACATTCATTTGGCAGACGCTTTTATCCAAAGCGACGTACAAAAGTGCATTTTCATGATCGTGGACAACTGCTGAACACGGGTTCAGTGAGGTACAATTACTTATTTTGTACAGCTATTTCTAGCCGAGAACAATGAACACTATCCTGGTCTAACATCTGCAAAGCCAAACTAGCCAAACACTACAATGCCACTGACCCATCTATCCATCCAGAAAGTTTTGCAGAGATTTGACGAGTTTTCTAGATATCTGATACAATGGACCTAAACCGTGCAAATGTTTGCGGCACTCAAAAAATGTACGTTTGAAAAACTCAACAGCAACTCTTCCAAATATACTGACATGGTAACTCAGGAACACCCACAGACCTTGTTACGTAAGGTTTCATCGAAAACTAACAACTGTCTATATCCGCAGAAAGCCTCACGCAATGTACGCCAGTATTCCGGGGTGCAGTGTCAACATTGTTTTAAAACAATGTTTTCACTTTTGAGGTTATATCATGGTGAGCTGCAGCTCTCATCCAGAAAACTTCTCAAATCTCAGCAAAACTACCTGGATGGAAAAACAGCAATGAAAATATGGGGTAAGTGGAAATACATCTTGATTTTAATTTTGGCTGAACTGCCCCTTTAAAACTACATAATGGCTTGAACAGTAAATAATAAATGTATATGTCTTGTCTGGAATTGTACATTTTTAAAGTCTCACAGGTGCTGTGCAATCACATTCTTGCTGAACACAATATTTAACACAAATTATAAACCTAGAATGTGCCTGACCAGGGAGAATTTCAATCATCATCAAAAAAAAAAAAAAAACCCATTCCATTTAAGCCTTTGTCTTAAAGCGGCATAGTAATTTCAATACGCATTGAGCAACCAAATGAGTAACGACTTCTCACGTACACCCTGACACAAGTTCAATGGATCTGGTTTTAATGAAATATTTGAAGAAATAAAAAGAAACCATCCACCATCCCCTGTCGAGTCTCTCCTGGCTCTTATCCAACCTCTCTTCCTAACTGCTGTTCTCCTGCTCTCCCTCAGGCAAGAATCTGCACAGTCCCTCGCACCCTTATCCACTGCTTGTTATTTGAATTGCTCTCTCCCTGTCTCTGTCTCTCTGTCTCTCTCTCTCTCTCTCACTCTCTAATAGTGAAAATGTAAAGGCTGATTGGGTATGTATTGCGCTCTCTCTCTCTCTCTCTCTCTGTCTCTTGCTCTCTCTCTCTCACTCTCTAATAGTGAAAATGTAAAGGCTGATTGGGTATGTATTGCTCTCTCTCTCTCTGTCTCTTGCTCTCTCTCTCTCTCTTGCTCTCTGTCTCTCTCACTCTCTAATAGTGAAAATGTAAAGGCTGATTGGGTATGTATTGCGCTCTCTCTCTCTCTCTGTCTCTTGCTCTCTCTCTCTCACTCTGTCTCTTGCTCTCTCTCTCTCTCACTCTAATAGTGAAAATGTAAAGGCTGATTGGGTATGTATTGCTCTCTCTCTCTCTCTCTGTCTCTTGCTCTCTCTCTCTCTCACTCTAATAGTGAAAATGTAAAGGCTGATTGGGTATGTACTGGCCAGTTTTGCTTGCGGTGCTGGGAGGAGATAATTGGCCAGCTACAACAGAACACGGGCCGCATCCTCCACTGGACACGTCGCCCAGGCACCGGGCTGACTGCAGATCCATCCCATAATGAATCACCGGCAGGGCCAGGGAAACGGCGGCTCGTCCTGGAGACGGACGGACAGCTCCGGCTCACGGCAGCGGCTCGACGTTTTAATCACAAGAGCTGCCAACCGCGCGGCCATCAAGAGCGCCGGCGGAATCAGCGGAGGTGCCAGAGCCGTCACGCGGCCCAGCGGCCGAGCACAGCGCTCGCTCGCTTACGAGCACGCTCACACCTTTCCAGCCCGCTCGCTTATGAGCACGCTCACACCTTTCCAGCCCGCTCGCTTACGAGCACGCTCACACCTTTCCAGCCCGCTCGCTTACGAGCACGCTCACACCTTTCCAGCCCGCTCGCTTATGAGCACGCTCACACCTTTCCAGCCCGCTCGCTTACGAGCACGCTCACACCTTTCCAGCCCGCTCGCTTATGAGCACGCTCACACCTTTCCAGCCCGCTCGCTTACGAGCACGCTCACACCTTTCCAGCCCGCTCGCTCGCTCACTTACGAGCACGCTCACACCTTTCCAGCCCGCTCGCTTACGAGCACGCTCACACCTTTCCAGCCCGCTCGCTTACGAGCACGCTCACACCTTTCCAGCCCGCTCGCTTACGAGCACGCTCACACCTTTCCAGCCCGCTCGCTTACGAGCACGCTCACACCTTTCCAGCCCGCTCGCTTACGAGCACGTTCACACCTTCTCAGCCCGCTCGCTTACGAGCACGCTCACACCTTTCCAGCCCGCTCGCTTACGAGCACGCTCACACCTTTCCAGCCCGCTCGCTTATGAGCACGCTCACACCTTTCCAGCCCGCTCGCTTACGAGCACGCTCACACCTTTCCAGCCCGCTCGCTTACGAGCACGTTCACACCTTCTCAGCCCGCTCGCTTACGAGCACGCTCACACCTTTCCAGCCCGCTCGCTTATGAGCACGCTCACACCTTTCCAGCCCGCTCGCTTACGAGCACGCTCACACCTTTCCAGCCCGCTCGCTTACGAGCACGCTCACACCTTTCCAGCTCGCTCGCTTACGAGCACGCTCACACCTTTCCAGCCCGCTCGCTTACGAGCACGCTCACACCTTTCCAGCCCGCTCGCTTACGAGCACGTTCACACCTTCTCAGCCCGCTCGCTTACGAGCACGCTCACACCTTTCCAGCCCGCTCGCTTACGAGCACGCTCACACCTTTCCAGCTCGCTCGCTTACGAGCACGCTCACACCTTTCCAGCCCGCTCGCTTACGAGCACGCTCACACCTTTCCAGCTCGCTCGCTTACGAGCACGCTCACACCTTTCCAGCCCGCTCGCTTACGAGCACGCTCACACCTTTCCAGCCCGCTCGCTTACGAGCACGCTCACACCTTCTCAGCCCGCTCGCTTACGAGCACGCTCACACCTTTCCAGCCCGCTCGCTTACGAGCACGCTCACACCTTTCCAGCCCGCTCGCTTACGAGCACGCTCACACCTTTCCAGCCCGCTCGCTTATGAGCACGCTCACACCTTTCCAGCCCGCTCGCTTACGAGCACGCTCACACCTTTCCAGCCCGCTCGCTTATGAGCACGCTCACACCTTTTGAGCTCGCGCTCAGGCCTGTCACTCCCTGATTAGCGTTAACCGTACATAAGTACAGGCTGCCGTAAAGGAACCAGATCCATTCACGTGATGGACCAGAGTCACTCACACTCATGCACGTACTGTACATACACACAAACACACGCACTCACACATACACGCACACACTGTCTCTCCCTCACACACACTCACACACACACCCACACTGTCACACACACACACACACACACACACACTGTCACACACACACACTGACACACTCTCTCACACACACCTACACATAATCTCTCACACGCACACAAACTCATGCTCACAAATGAGCGCAAAAAATATACACTTACATGGAGACAGTACCCTCACATTCACACGTGAACACATACTTACAAGCATACACACACTCATACCTCACACCTGCACATGACACCAGCCGCACTCGTGCATAAATGCAAACATGCAGTCCTGCACAAGCACAGACAGACACACACATGTTCATACACAATAACTAAAAAATGCAGTCATCAAATCTGTCCCACCAAAGCGCACCCCCACTTTACCGCCCCCCTCATGGTTGCCATGCAGTCCGTGGGCACCCGGGACGCTGTGCCACATCTCTCTGTACCCCAATGTACACACTATCACCGGGGGCGACCCAGCATCAACTTCCACAGGCGGCAGTGCTATGTCTTTTACTTTGCCACATAATGCTAAATGCTCTGCACAGCCCATCCCCGTTTCATTGATTTTGCTGGTCGCTCTCACACAATTTCCCCCGTCCCATCCAGGCTGCCTCCGTTCGTCCCCTTCCAGGCCATTCCAAAATCCACATCTTCAGCACTTTCACTTTTACATGCCATTTAATTCAATGGAACGACTGAACTGAGCCCAATTCGGCTCGGTCCCCCCCCCCCCTCTGTTTTACGGCCCCCGGTGCAGGGAGGGAGCGACCGCCGATCGATCCCGGGGGGGTTCTTACGCATTTGAGACGCGGCGCTTCCGGACGGGGCGCGGCAGCGTCCCGCCGAGAGGCGACGCCTCATTTCCTCTCCTTTATTTCTGGGACTCTCACAAAGCCGCCTGATGCTGATGAGATTCAGCGATCAATAGGCAGCTGGAACTTAATCACCGATCGATTGAGTGGATCTGGACGGCTGTTGTGCCCCTTTCTCTGGAAAGGGGGGGGGGGGGGGGGCGACGTCCTCACCGAATCGATAGCCGTAATAACAGAAGTGTTAAAAAAAACAGCGGCGTTCTGGCACGAGCCATCGAAAGTGTAATTAAAGCTGCAGCCGTGCATGCTGGGAGCCTACCGTCCTGTTGTCCTCCAGCAGCTCGTGGGCTCTGATTGGGTGATCCAAGCTGGGCTTGCCCACGTAGATGTCACCGTCCGGGGGGAAGGCGGACAGCAGGGACAGCAGCGCACCCGGGTTCACGTAGTTATCATCGTCTACGTGGCACAGCCACCTAGAGAGAGTGGAAAAAAACACACACACACACGCACATGCACACACACAGGCACGCAAGCACATGCACACATACACACGCACATACATGTACACACACAGTGTTTATTAACCACATACATACACACACACACACACACACACACATATAGGGCTTATTAACCATACACACATTATTCCTGGCAAAATGATGATGCTATTATTATTGTTATTATTATTATTATTATTAATGTTAATGTTAAGTCTGGCCTTCCACACTATGAATGAGAGCCCTATCCACAGTCCAATAGGTGGACTGGATAGCGTGTGCCTCTGAGCGTGTGCAAAGCAAGCAGTCGGCAGTGGAGAGGCCCGGACTCACTTTTTGTCTGAGGCCATGAAGTAATCGTACTCGGCGGACATCTTGCAGGACAGCCCTTGGTGGCTGTGCTCGGGGGAGCAGCTGGTGACAATGATGTTGTACCCTGAAGCCACAGAGCAGGACAACACTGAGGTCAGTACCTTTTCTGGCCTGCAGAGGGGGCTACAAATTGTTCGCAACTATTTCTGACACCCATTAGTGTCAATCAAATGTCCTTTCTTGCATTCTAATTCAACAACTCATTAAGCAACAAAATATAAGATACATGCATGTACTTTTTTGAAACCTATAAATGGGAAATAATAAAATGAGTGTTTCATGTGAAGTATGTCATTTCACAAGCACAAGCACAGTCAATTCTGTTCAGCTATTCACTTAAACTTCAGCACTGACTGGCAGCCCACACAAGCTGTGTATCCAATCCAATAGTGGGCATTATAAGAGCTTTGCTGCTTTGCGGATTTAAACTCATTTCAAATCAAGCGAATAAAATTGAATATCATAGTAACTGCTTTCTTTGTCTTTTTTGCACTAAATAACTCACTATATAATTAAAAATAAAAGATTCTGATTGCAGGGTCATTAAGTCTTGACTTCGTATCAGTAATTTCCAAATGTAACAGGTACTGAATTGCTCAAGGAGAGAAGTGAAGCCCAGCGTCCCCCCAGTAAAAGCGTTTCAGCAGCGTTCAGCTAGAGAAGCCGCTTCAGTCTCAGCGCTGGAGGACAGGGAGGAAAGCAGCCACAGCGGTAAGCCTCAAACGCGCTCAAAAGCACGACAAAACCAGAGGGAAGCAAATGACAAGGCTTCTTTTGATCACTGCTCAGTTTCCGGGTCTTTCACCGAGTCTGTTCTATTCCTCTCCAGGCTCACATCAAATGCCTTCTGTTCAGAGAGGGGGAAAAAAACAGCTTTTCGCCTAACGGCCTCAAAGATTGAGGACGTCCACAGCGCTTGAGACCAGTTGTACGCCCGGCAGTGTGTGTTTACCATACCTTTCAAAGCCTCGTCTTCATCCGCCGTGTCCGTGAAGATGAAGGTCTGTGAAAACATGGAGAGAGAGGCCGGTCCCGCTTAGATGCGTTTTACACCCGCCCCACCAATGCCCCGATTAGCCCATGAAGCGCGTACATCTCCCACGGCTAATGAGTTAGAGCCATGGCGAGGGGAGGGGGAGGTGGGGAGGTGAGGAGTACAGTAGGTGAGTTGTTGGGGAGCTGAGGGGACAGGGAGGTGATGTGGCAGGAGACGACACTGCCCTTTTCACTCACAGTAAGAAATGACGCCGTTTCCCATCACCAGTGTGTCCATACTGCCCCCCACAGGCCAGTGCTGCACCATCGCCACAGGGTATCACAGCATGCCTGATCTCTGGCTTCGGCCACGGGCATTAAAGCATTCATTAAGGCAGGGCAGCCCAAGCCTGTTCCTGCAGATCCACCGTCCTGTAGGTTTTCACTCCATCCCTAACAAAGTGCACCTCATTCAACAGCTAGAGATCCCATTGAGCTGCTAATTAGTAGAATTGGATGTGCTTAATTGGGGTTGGAATGAAAACCTACAGGGCAGTAGATCTACAGGAACAGGGTTGGGCTGCCCTGCATGAAGGCCTATCCAGCATCACTCAGAGTAGCATATGACCGCACCTGACCAGCAACAGCCTACAGTGCACTCTGAGAAATAAAGCTACAGCAGAACACATTTCCCAAATGTACCTGAAAGTAAAACAATTTTCTGTTTGGGTACTAGTAAATACCTTTTATAAGTTAAGAAAAAAAGAAAAAAGGTACAAATGAATTATGCATTGCTGGCTAAGGGTACAATTTTATGTACCACCCAAGCAACAAGCATTTGCACCTTTTTAGGCACTTTCTCCTACCTTTTTTTTTTCCCTGAGTGTATGTACAATAACACTTAAATGAGAAGAAATTAGGGCCACAGCTTCCTAAGAAAATTTATTGAACCGAAGTTCAAAGCTGGCATGTCTGGGAGGACACCTGCTTCATCAGAGGGTAGAAGCGGGGTAACCACACGAGATAACAACAGATACAAAGCAATTACCGAAGCGCAGGTGGAAACCCATCAGCGTCAACTAGCCACAGCCCATCAAACACAATTAAGGGCATTCCAAACAAAATCAATTAGCGCTGAAGGCTATCAAGGAACATTTCGAAATTGGACGCGAGATACCGTCACAATTAGTTTCCTCTCGCGGGCCTCTGGTGATTGGCTATCAGCCTGCTGCAGAAATTTCCCCTCTGCTGGAGAGAGCTGTCTGTATTTTGGGAGGGAAACTGCTGATCCAAGAAGTATCTGACAGTTAATGTGGACTCTTGGAACGTAGGAGCCATTTCAATTCGGACTATAAACAAAAAGAAAACGGACCACCATTAAAGTGTTTTCCGGACCCAGTAGATTGACAAGCTATTTATGTCTCTCAGCTTGAACTGCATTCTCAAATTAGCGTTGACAAAATTAAATTAATATCGCACAGATCCAAAGGAAAGACTCAAACGAATCTAAAACTTGATCCCGTTTGGAAAGTTTATCGTTGTGCCTGCTCAGCAAGCTAGCCGGCGAGCTAGCGGGGCTACTGTCCTGTGCTGGCACTGGAACGGACAGGATTCAAGACCAGGCCAACAGGCTGAATATCAGCATTTTTTCAGGACCATCCACCCAAGAGCTCAATAGATAAGCGGCTGACTGCCTTGAATTAAACATACTGTGCCACTGTGGAGCAGGAAATAGAGCTGCTTCAGAGTGCAGAAAGACAAAAAGCAAAAATTACATTTTCCCTGGAGCAGAAACCAAAATCTAACTTAAATGAATTTCCAATGTTCCAGAACAACAACAATGATTAAAGCTCCATCTTCAGGCTAATAATTTTTTTTTTTGAACAACTATAGTGTGAGCAAGGAAACTGCATTCCACCGGTGTACAAATATCAATGAGAGACTCTCAACAATCCTAAAAGTTTGTACAGGACAACCAATGAGTTCTCCTCCCCGTAGGCTTCTGGGTCTCCAAGCAAGCTGCTCCTAGCAACACTCCCCTCCCACTCTCATGTCCCTATAATTTTTTCCGAGGCAACATCTACAGGTAAACCTGAATTATGCTCACCTCTACAGTAACTACGGCATCTATTATCATATTAATGATAAAATATTTTGGTTACAGAAAAATGAATCGTTATCATAATTATAAAATGGACATTTATAGATCTGGCTGCTTATAAGTCAATAAGTGTTCTAGCCATGTGTGCACACAAGGTATATCACAGCTAGTTAATTTACAGCACGCATGGAGGGGTAGCACAACGGATCAATACTACATTAAACATGATGGAGTTAGCTAGCCAGCGATGTGGATTTGTGTTTGCAAGACCAGGTTTGTATACCTTGTTAGACTGTTAAAATGCAGCTAAAGTGCAGCACTCTCCTGCCAGAAAATATGGCTGAATTCACAGAGCACTGCACTCTGGGAAGGACACTACGTCCTTACCGCTAATAACTAGTTGACTACTCTGGATGAGTCCAGGGCCATTACCCCTTTGAAATAAACGTGCATTTCATTTAATTAACTCGCTTGGTTTGTTTTCAGACAGTCATTTCATAAATACATTTGCAACAGCTGTTATTGAATTTTGTTCCAACCAATTAAAAACATTATCAGGTGCCAAAAACACAAGAAACAAGAACAAAATATTAGGAACTAACCAGTAGAGGGGAAAAATGACTTGAACATGAACAAACAATGAGAGAGTCTAGGACAGGCCAGAAAAGGTCATATGAGAAGTTCACCTTGCTTAACTGCTGACAGAACATGGTCACATGCTGAGGGTGGTGCGGGTCTGGCCCTTTCCCAACAACAACAGCACTTTTTCCATGTGTGGCAATCCAATATATTGCCATTCTTGGCTTGTCATCATAAATATATAGCTTATAGGACAGTGCATTTAGGACAGTGATACAGTTTTATTGTTTTGTTTTGGCTTGTACTCCAGCACTTTGGATTTAAATAAAACAATGAATATGAGGTTAAAGTACAGATTGTCAGCTTGAATTTGAGGGTATTTACATCCATATCAGGTGATCCATGTAGGAATTATTTTATGTGGTGCCCCCATTTTAGGGAAGAAAAAGTAATTAGACAATGTATTGCTCATCTATTTCTTGGTCAAATGTGTGTTGTGGTATCATTAGTTAATGCAAAAGAAAGCTAACAATAGATTTCGAGTTGATTCTAAGAGTGTGCATTTGGAGTCTGTTGCTGATGTCTATCAATGTGAGGACCAAGTAAGTGTCAATGCCAGTAAAGCAGGTCATCATGTGACTGAAAAATCTGAATAAATTGATCACAGCCATAGCTAAAACATTGGGTGTGTCAAAATCAACTGTAGGAAGCAAGAAAGCACTGATAAGCTCAGCAATAGACAATGACCTAGCAGACCACTGGATGGCCAAAGAATACTTTCAATTATGAAGGGGAACCCTTTTACAATGGTCAAACAGATCAAGAACAAGACTACACCAGCATAACATAAAAGGGTTCACTGCAAGATGCAAATGACTGGTAAGCCTCAAGAACAGAACGACCAGGTAAAAGGTACATTAAAAAAGAGTTCTGGAACAAAGTCTTATGGACAGATGAGACGAGTATTAACCTGTACCAGAGTCATGCAAAGAAGAAAGAGTGAAAAAAGAAAGGAACTGCTCATGATCTAAAGCGCCCCCCTGATCTGTGAAACATGGTGGAGGTAGTGTTATGGCATGGGCATGTATGGCTTCTCCTGGAACCGGGTCACTATTCTTCATAAATGATGTGACTGCTGACGGCAGCAGCAGGATGAATCCTTTAGTGGACAAAAAAAAATCCAAACAAATGCCTCAAAACTTATTGGACGGTGCGGTGCTTCACCTTGCAGCAGGACAATGACCCGAAAGATACTGCTGAAGCGACCATGGAGTTTTTCGGGGCCAAAAAGTTGAGGGTTCTTGACTGGCCATGTCAATCACCCATCCTGAATCCAACTGAAAATGCGCTTCACTTGCTGAAGACAAGAATGAAGGCAAAACGCCCCACGAACAAACTAACCGAAGATGGCCGCAGTGCATGCCTAGCAGAGAATCACCCAGGAAGATAACCAGCGCCTTGTGATGTCTGTGGGTTTGCAACCAAGTACCAAATAGGACAACTTTATTTCAGATTACGTTAATTTGTCCAATTACTGTTGCTCCCCTAAAATGGAGGGACTGTTGAAAAGGGATGCAATTCCTTCCCAGGTTATGCAATATGGATGCAAATACCCTCAAATTAAATGTGACAGTCTACACGTTAACCTCATATTCCTTGTTTAAATTCAAATCTAGTGCGCTGGAGTACAGAGCCAAAATGACATCTGAACATAACCAATAATGCATTTTTGAGCAAAATTGGAAATACATTCACAAACATTAAAAATATATTTGGAGTATGACCATACATTTAAATGTGTTAGAAAATGTGTTAAAAGTAAATTTTTCTAAATATGGAAATATATTGTCATTGCGTGTGTGTGTGTTTGTCCGGGGGGGGGGTCAGAACAGACGCTATAATGTCATTCTGATCTGCCACAAGTCACAAAAGAGCTAGCCCCACCTTCTGTGTCTATTCACTGCCTCAACCAATCCACAACACCTCACTGCTCCCTATAGGTCATTTCAAAGATGCAGTAATTTTCTGTGGACACATTCATCAGGCCGATGCTATCATTGTACACGGGTGAAAAAGAAAAATCATTACACCCACTCATTTGCTTAATAGCCTCGCTGGACCGAGTAAGCAGATTGCATTTTTAAAATGGAATTTCATTGTGAAAACGTTCAATTAATCTCCAATAGTCAAGAGCCCAGCAATGAGTGGAACATGACTTCTAATCTCAAATTCATCTGTCGTGATCATGTGACACCAATTGGACCCATGGGTGTTTATGCATCAGCTTCCTAGATCAATCAGGAAGCAGACTAATCGCATTCACAGATCAATACTGCGTTGGTCAAACCAGCTGAGCCCGGCAGGGCAAAACGCCCTCTTCTCATTTGTAAACTGTCCTGCAGGTGTAATATAGGCTTGCTCAGATCCTGTAATCAACATCAATTTAATTTGCTTTCACCAAGGAGCTGAAACAGACCTTATGCAGAAGATGTTGGTAGAACAACTTGCTCTGTGTGTGCGTGTGTGCGTGTGTGCGTGTGTGCGTGTGTGCGTGGGAGGGGAGGGGAGGGGAGGGGGCTTACATTTTCACCCCGAAAGGAAATGCATTGGTGGTGGCTGAGGTGAGTTTCTCCTGATCACTGTAAAGCACTTTGAACGTGTGGAAAAGAGCTATATAAGTGCAATGTTTCATTCATTAATTTCAAATTAACTGAGGCCCAGGCCTGAAAAATTAACATTTTAATGGTTTTGCACAATCATAATACTTTTTAAAACAGTAATATATCACAAAAAAGGAACCAAAAAAAATGCCATGATACAAAGCACTTGTTATTCTTCTGGGATTTGTAATTACAAAAGCATTCTTATACTTCCCACATCTTGGGGAACTGGTATTGAAGTAATTGCTTCTGATGTGATGCGGGGATGTACATGAAATATTGCTTGGCACTGCCAGTACTGACTAGTCTGGAGGAACTGTTCATGCATCATGGCTTGCTGCAAAAGTAAATGCGTGGGCATGGAAATTTTTTACAATAATGTAGAAGTAAAATATAGCTGCACAGGAAAGAACACATCATTGATAAAATGGAATACCTGTCCAAGTTAACTGGCTACCACTACACTGTGTCTAAACAAAGTGGCCAAATAAATTCACCAGTTCAAAAAATAAAAGGTCTTTGGCATTGGAAATTTGGTAGAAGGCTGGATGAGAAATTGACAGTGGCCAGTTATCAGATATCAATAGCTTACTAACCAGCATAGCTAGATTCCCAGGTAGTGATGTTCCTATCTCTGGGATTGACTAGTCCAGGGGTGCCCCAGCATATTCTAAAAGGCCAGGTGTGGATGCAGGTTTTTATTCTATCCCAACACTAAGGCGCCTGTTTCTATTTTTTATGTTTTGATAGAAGATGCCTCGCTTAGTTAATTAGTTGCATCAGGTGTCTTATTGCTGGGGTCAAACTAAAACCCGCACCCACACCAGCCCTTTCTGGATAAGACTGGACACCCGTGGAGCTGTACATCCACCATACATGGCATAATCTATAAGTCTGTTGAGTGAGCTGTCTATCTAAAGTAAATTGTGAATAATCATCATAAAAGGAAAAAGTTGATTAAAAAAGATTGCTCAGGGCATTTGATACAGAGTGTAGACTACAAAAGAAATCGGATGCGAAGCAAGTGACGAAAATAAAACAAAATTACTGATGAAAGCTCGGAAAAGTCCAGTACAAAAAAACGAATAAAAGCGAATGGAGGGGAAATGGGTGCATGAAGAGGGCCTGAAACAAGGGGGAAAAGGCCTGGGAGAATAAAATTTCCACATGAAATCTCGAACGCCAAACAAACAACAACAACAACAACAATAACAAAAATGGCAGGCCTAAAATTCTCCCCGCTTTCAGGCAGCGTTTCGACTGCTTTCGGTGAGGGGCGGGGGTGAGGCGGCGAGGAGACGTTTCAGTGCATTTCGGCTCTGTTCCCACTCGAGCTGCAGACTTCCTCTTTCAGAGCTGCTTCCGTTTTATCATTGTTGCGAGAGTCAGTCTGCTTTGGCAACTTCCTCTTGGCACTGACTCACTGCATTCAATGTTGTGAGGGGGGTCGGGGGGGGGGGGGGGGTGGTGATTTGATACCCAGCACCAAGAGACGAGTGCCTTTGCTCAAACATAATAAGCACTTCATACGTTTTGCATACATTCTCAAGGGCTCTGGCTTTAAATTGCAAAAGGAGTGCTCAATCATGAGTTTGCAGAGCGGGCCAGCTAAAATTCATCTTGATTGTTGCTAGGCCACAAGACCGATGACAAGATAGTTGTTTTTCTTCCTAAGTGTGTGGGTGGGCAGAATTCAGCACATGCAGTGTTACTTCAAAATAATGGTGTTTGAAGTCTTTACATATGTATTTACTGCTGTGACTGTCATCTGGGTGCATACTGAATCTCCTTAGTTAGAAAACTGAAAAGCAGCAGCGCCACATGCCTTTCTAATCCTCAGCAACGGGCCTTTATTGGTTCTAAGGAAATATTAGGGGCCACGCCGAGACTTCCTATAATATGGGGGAAATCATGTGGTACTTTGACACACTTTCCTGAACTTCAAAACAACTGCAGGTTTCTGTTGCCCCGGTGCCTCGTTTCCTGTGCAAAAGAGACTCGATAAAGTGAGACACGGGGCTGAAAGCGCCTAAAAGCGCGTGAAGTTAAGCGGAGGAAGTGAATTGAGCACTCCATGGCGGTGCGGTACGAAGAGAGGGTGACGACTGCCGCAGCCCGTGACTCAGAGTGAAAGTACGGAGAGAGGAAGAGCTGGTCTGGGTCAAAAATACATGTGCAGTCGCAGCAGGAAGTCACCAGCCCAGCTAAGCGCGAGCGGCTGGTGTTCCGCTCCCTCACCTGAACCAGGGCCCTGTCAATGCACTCAGCAGCCCCATGTCTCACTCCTTTCCTCTAGCTCTCCCTCTCTCCTCTCCCTCTCTCTTTCCCTCCCTCGCTCTCTCCATCTCTCTACCTCCCTCTCTCTTTCCCTCCCTCCCTATGTCCCTCTCTCTACCTCCCTCTCACTCTCCTTCCATCCTTCTCTCCCTCTCTTTACCTCCCTATCTCCCTCCCTTCATTCCTCATGACGCAGTGCGGAAGTGACTACTGAGGGGGCGACTCAATTTCACAGTTGTCTGATATAGCAGTTGTGTGGAACAGGCTACAAAAACTTGACAACACCACTCCTCGAACCCCTAACAGGGTATAAGATATGTAAGCCAGGAAACTGATGACCTCCGCCCCCCCCCCCCCCCCCCCCCCCCCCCCCCCCCATCAGCACCACCACCACCTTGTCACCTGCTCAGCTCCTCACTTCCAGAGATTACCTTGACAAATCACTGCGTTAAATTAGGTCATTTCGTTTCAGACAGAATTGCTGTTCCATTGACATGTCCCATGCTGATCTGCTCTCAGTCATTTCCCATCTATAATAGATCTTGGTTTCACTGGCTGACCAGCAATCAGGCTTGATCTTATCCTTCTAAGAGCCTCATTCTACTATGCTGAAACATACACTACAAAGGTCATTCAATGAAAATAAAAGAAATTATATATTTGAGAATATTTTCACTGCAACACGTTTTGGTCAACTTGTATTATGTGAAAATATTTAAGTACTTTCAAAAAATTGGAGGTTACGAAAGTTCTCTAGCAGAACGAACGTGAGGAAGTGAAACCACAGGCTGTCTGTTTTATCACACAGAACGAGTTCTGATAAGGTTATTAAATACAGGGGTGGCCACTGCCAAGTGAATATAGACAGTAATACACGAGGAAGGAACCAGTGATTGGGCGGACATTATGGTCTGAAAGGTGCCATTCATTCTGCACACATTTCACGAAACCTATATTATTTATGTTGACATAAAGTGGGCATGGGTTAACGTGGATTGGAATTTCGTTATAACCTACTTAATCTAAGTTTGTCGAGAATTCTATGACCGAGGGACTTGCATATTTGTTTTCTCCAAAACTACTTGCAAAGTCCGGTCGGTGTTCTTTTCCCTGTCAGCACTAAGTCACTGTTACAGTATATCAATGAGTTTCCAATAATACTGCTTCATATATCATTAGTCAAATATACTCACATGCTCCTTTGTTCTTGATATCCACGTTTCCAACAACAGAGACAGGCGTGTGCTGTGAAATCTGCCGGTGGTCTTAACAGCGATAAATATGTCTGAAAGCTGCAGGTGGGCATCGAGCAGCCTCGGCTGGATTTCTTTTCGTCCGTACGGCTGGTTCACCTGTCTTAACGCACTGCCAGTCTGCGGGGCCTCCGCCAAATCCAATGGGCTATCCAGCGATTTCTGTTCGCGCTCTCCAGCTGAGGTAAGGAGTTCTTGTGCCGGTCTACGCACAAACAGCCCTCGGAATAAAGATGCTTTATTGCTCTTTTGGGGGTGTCGCGCCCGCAGTTGTAAATCCACAAGCAAGATTATGAAAAACGTCAAGGTGGCTCCGGGCAGAACGCGTAGCACCTTCTTGAAAAACATTTTCTCGCGAATTAAGTGAATTCAGTCACAGTCAATGATTCAACTGAAGCGACTGGGGAAGACACCAGTTTCTAATGAGCTCTCCACAGCCACGCGTGAACAGTTAAACACCACGCCAGGGAGACGTTGTGTGCAGCAGCATGCGGTACTTTGAATAACGGAACACTTTAATGGGCTATGTGTAACCTTATTCGCGTCTTATTTAAAATATTAAGAACCAGCTCATTCAATGTGGATCTTAATTTAGCCCTATCGGTGTTCTGCTGGCTACTTCGGACTATCATTAAGCAAATTTTAAGTTACTTTTAAAACTTTTTCACTACATGCAAGAATGAACATTCTTTACATCGACATCAAGACATCTCAATTTCATTTTCACTGTTCCTCTCTCTAACTTTTGCTCTTAACATAAAAGTTCAGTCGCAAGTGGACAGACGGTCTTAAGTTTCTTATATTTATTATTGTGTATAATAATAGTACAAAACAGTAAAATAACTTCAAATGTATTTTAAATGTTTAAAATTAAATGAACAACTAGTCAAAATCTAGTTCAATCACATTTTCCCATTACCAAGAAGTTTAAAACTGAAACTTGATTCGTCAATCTAGGATGAGTAATTGATTTATCATTTTAAATTATCTCCTTACCAAACGACAACGTGTTGTCCTAGCATTATCGGCTCGCGGGGCGATGTCAGTCTTATTTGTGATGTAATACATTTCTGACTGGCGTGGCTAGTTTATGAAACGGATATAATTTGCTCAAAGCCCCTTCTTACGCAAAAGGAAACAGCCCACCTCCTGCATTCTGTGTCCATGGGCCAAAAGCAAAATGAAACTTTGAATCTCACCGGTGCATAGCAGACAATTGACAGGTGCAGAAACGGTCAAGGAAGTGACAAAAGCTAGCGCGTAGTGTTCCGTTATCTTGCAATGCATTTAGACTAAGAATGCCATAGGTGGCACAATTCAGCCCGCATTGCAATAGCAAATTATCGTGCGGTGTATTATTCCTAACAGAATAATTGCTGCCTTCAAACAGGTGTACACTCGTAACTACCCTTAGAGAATACGTTCACGGGCAGCATACATTGTGCGCCTAAATGTGTGGGGATGTGAGGATTCTTTGTGCACACGCATATCCTCCCACGTAGAAATTTCGCCACTCGTGCACAAAAGCGTTGGCTGTTTATGGTTTAATCCCGAACAGGTTTCTCCCATTTCCAACATCGCACAGGGCTTAAAGTCGCAGTGGCAGGCGGTTGAGGAATCTTCTAAACTGACAGGAAGTGCAGATGTTTTCATTTGAGTTTGGTGCAGCATGACAACCGATTCCTTCGTTAGAAAACAAAAAATATATAATTTCAGGCAGGCTTTACAGTCCGTGTTGAAGTCCGTGTTGAATTTCAACCAGAAATATTACTAAAAATTAAGGTTCTAAAATGCACAAATCAAAGTGGTTTGTTTACTTTTATTGAATTCGGCCAGCAGTGTTACCTCTCAGCAATGGACGTCATAGTTACACAGTATCTGCGTGTGCATATACTTATTATGTCGTGTCATTATTAAATTTAATGAGATTTTTTTTATGTATTTGGGAGTCTTAAAAAAATATAAACCGTTGAGAATATTCTAAACTTCAGTTGCTTTAACACATTCAGTCTTTAACTTTACAGACATTTGGCAAACTATTCCATTATTCCAAGGTTAGTCAGTATTTTCCGCATCATCTGTTAGATGGCGTTTTAAGGTCCTGGATTTTCAGTGTCAGCCTTTTTAAAGTATTTCCAAAATAGGGCAAGTGAGTGCAAAACTATGATTTCTGACAGAAACAGAGATTTTCATTTCTCCAAGCATAAAGCAAATATTCATTTTTGTGAATTATACATAGATGCATGATATAGTGTTTTTTGTTTGTTTGTTTTTTTAACCCTAAATCAGGGTTCTATATGCTAGCATTTCTTCAAAGGAGCATGCATGCTTCTATGTTGGAGGAGTGCACTTATGTATCCCAATTAGTAGGTTCTTCCTTTTAGGTTTACCTTGGTGGGAAAAGTATGCTGTCATTAAAGACTTATAAGTATGTTTGTCATCAAGTTATTGATAAATGTATTCTGCTAATACTTATGATCGATCCAGGTGCTATAAATTCTATAGTTAATCAATGCTGTTTATGTGACATATGCAACAGATTTGTTTTAGTAAAACCAATATGAAAAATGGCTGCAAAAGGAGAGAACACTTTTTCATGCTTTGTAAGCCATGCCTTTCCCCTTTTTATAAAGTCGATACAATTAACAAGACAAAAAGTAACCTCCATCAGCACCTTTATTTATTTGTTCTTTTCTCAGAGTTCTCAAATTACAACCATTCATCCAAAGGTCCCAGCCACCAGCTGCCACCTTTCTCCTTCCCTCCCCCGTGTCCCCTGGTTGCAGTCCCTCAGGTATACCAGAGAAGTCTGGGCACACCCTGGCTAGGAAAGGCCCTGGATCGGTTTACGGCCTACCTGAAAAGATCCTTTTAAAGCAGCAAGCACATTGCTCCCTAGTTTCAACAATAAGTCGGGAGAGCGAACCTTTTCAGTTTTTCATGTAAGAACTTAATCTACATGGAGTACTACACACATGTCTGTGTGGTCCTGCCCTCAGACAGAGCAGAGAATATCAGAGCTTTATAAGTACATGCGCTGTGAACTACCGTGAAAATGCAGTTGTGCATATGTGCTACGTTTAATAATGACAATCTACATCATTGAAAAATATATTATGTTGAGACAGCGGTGAAAATTTTCAGAACTGAAGGTGATACTGTTGCCATGAAGGTGGCAGAACAGCTGGTGGTTAATCCTGTTGTCAAGGGGTGCCACCAGGGATTTTGTGCCCCGTGAAAGGATCTCAGATTGGGCTCCACCACCCCAGGATACCCCATCACTGTGCCAATTTCTTCAGGGCCCCTGTCAGCCAGGGCCCTTGGAACCTTACTAACAATCTCATCCTAGTCCTGTCTCATCCTGGCTACTTTGGAGCAGTGGGCAGCCACAGTGCGGTGCCCAGGGACCAGCTCTAGCTCTGAGGCCAGTGTCTTGGTCAAGGGCAATGGCAGGAGTGTACTGAACCTGACATGCATGTCTTCAGGGAACTGAAAAGGCTGTGTATTTCAGTATTGTGAGCCTGTCTCAGAGACTGGCCCTGGCTTACCTTCACTCCGTCAAGTTGTAAATGCATTGCATTGAAACAAAGAAAAATAATATTGCTCAGAAACACAACGGGACAGAAAGGAAAGACAGTATTTAGGAGTTCCGCACGTTGTCAGCCGCTTGACATGGAATCGTTTCAGATCGATGTTTCATTGAAATATTGCGCTCTTGTGTTCAGACAACACTGAGCTGAGCTGCAGTCAACTCCTGTGAGCATGAGCATAATCCATCTTTAATCCTTGTTACCATAGTAAGGGCTCGACACCCGGTGTACCCTTACCCCTGTGAGGGATTGTGTAACCCCAGTTGCCAACTAAAATGCATGGGATGGAGAGCCTTCTTTGTCAGGGCATTAGGCAGTCCAGGATTTAAGTGCCTGACAATTCTGCTATCTGTCTTCCACATCCATCCATTTATTTACATAGCAGGACCTGTATTAAATGACATTTAAGTCGTGGAGACCACACACCCTCTCCTACTGTTGCGTAAGAGTGCATGCCACATTTTCGAAAGGGTGTCGGTCACATGTTTAATTCCGTAGTGACCCACAATATCACGTCTAGGTGACAGAGAGACTGAGTGCAGTGAAAGGGTGCCGGTCGAGCCATTGGGGATGGATGTGATCAAAACCGACATGGTCTTCCGCAATATTGTGACATGGAAACGTTCCCCCTTTGAAACCTAGAATGTCTAAGAGGCTACAACAGTCAACATAAAGGAGAAGAATGTGCGTTAAAATAGGCAGTTACATTACATTACACTTATTTAGCAGACGCTTTTATCCAAAGTGACGTACAATAAGTGAATCTGCCTCCACTGATGAGAAACAAATTCAAAAAGAGTTTTAGTTTCACATCGGTTAAATACTGACTGCTTTTTTGCATGTGCATGCTCCGTAGAATTGCATTATTGCTAGTGGTCTGGTATTCGTTTCTTCTCCTACATGGATCTGCAGTATTAATACATTTAATTTTAACTACATCAAGAGTATATGGTTTCCTTTACCTCAGATGAACTGAATATACACCTTCCAATGAGCACCTTCCTGATTCAAAGGTTCTCTCTCTGGGTACTAAAATAGTGCCCCTATTTTTATTTCCTGGAAGTGGGGCTTGCTCCTGTAAATGACATTGTATTAAATTTATGCATTTACCAGATGCTCTTTTCCCAAGGAATTTACAGCTAACATTGTTTCATACAATCCATATATACAGCTGGATATTTTTATTGAAGCAATTTAGGTCAAGTACCTTGCTCAAGTGCATAATGGCAGCGCCCCTGCCTGCAACTGAACCCATAACCTTTGAGTTTACAAGCCCGGTTCTGTAGACAATATACTACACTGCTACCTCAGTGAAGACAGTGTGCATGCCTTGCTACTGTCTAGGCTAGCACGAATACTACTCAGCCATGTCTGGAGCTTTGTCCCTACACGACCAATGCTGAATTTCTTTAAAACACCCAATTTTCTGTCCACATTGTATACGAAAAAATTTTTAGTGTCTACCTGTTTTTAAGAGTCCTAATGGTGATACGTGGGTAATGGGGAAGTGGATGCGAGAGGCAAGGGGGAAGCAATTGGACATGTAAGAATACGGTCCTAAGAATGTGACCCTACTTCTTTGTCTTTGGTGGCTTTAGCGGAAGAGCGCCACCTCCTGCTTGCCTGTATTATGCGATGGATTTATTTTGCTAATCCACCTCATTGGGTGATAATAAAATAGCAGATGTCTTCAGTTTCACTGATTGGTCACATTAGTTGAAGTGTCAACAATCCAAGCCCACACTGGTGTACATTTCTGCATCAATGCTGGCTGAGTAATTTACAGCAAAAGCTAGGAGCTAATAGTTAGAAAGTGGGGTTTTGTTAATGACATGATTGGTTGAGCTACAATGAGCTGTCAACCACTGGCTTGCTTGAACTTGTTATCCACTTCAGAACACAATGACTGTTTCAAGTCCAGGCATGGCAGGGGAGGTACCATATGGTAACTATGTACATTTTTGCTTTCACAAAACCTCATTCTCCCACCATAGCTATATTCTGTGAGAAATCCTTCAGGAATCTCTAAAGAATCCATCCTCCCAATTTTGCACATTCCTAAATGTCCCTCTAGGTGGCAGCATTTCCTAATGGTGACACAAAACTGTACCTCTTGATAAAATCAGCATGTTTGTAAGCAAAGCCTATTTTGCCGGAAATGGATGGCAAACTTTCTCAAATTACTAAATTATGTTTAACCCATTTTAAAACTTCCAAAATGACTTCAATCTTGGTGTGGTATAATATTTTAGAGAGAAAAAATAAACTGAAAAATAGGAAAGTTAAACATGTTTGTTTTTAATAAGTAATTTTGTTTTCATTTAATTCACCATTTTTGTGACAGTAGCTTTGTTTCTCACTGTTGTGTTGAATGTACAGTAGAACAAAGGCAGACCAGTTTTTCCTCACAAGGGTCTAGTCACACCAAAACGTGCTCTGAGCCAGTGAAAGAACATCCAAATTATACTTTGTGGAGAATTTCTAACAAGAGAAGAAACATACTGCAAGATAACAAAACATCAATACACCCTCGAAAGCAGGGCCTTTGAAACATCTTCTGCTCCCATACACCGCACACCTGGCATAGTCATCGGGTGATTTTTACACTCCTGTGACTGAGGGGGTCATGGGGTGACTCACTTGATTAGGCAGAGGGTCATTAATATATACCGGTCAGTCATAACTGAGCAGTAAGTCAAAGACACAACAAGAACAGTTTACCAACATCCCATGCCCTGCAGCATGAACACATTGCCACTGTTGTCGGCATTTGGGATTGAAAAACTGGCATCTGCAGCTACTCCCATGTGTACTTTAGCATATTTTATTGACTAGTTTCTTGTCCAGATGGCGGACCCAGTTTTTTTTTTTTTTTGTTGTTTTTTTTGTGTGTCCAAAGAGGGCATTTCTGAGCACTTTTGTTTTTATATCGCCATGTAACTTAACGGTTTTGGCAGACAGATTATGGCCTCTCAGGACAGGAATTCAGACTGCTGTAAGTCTGTTAGAAAAGAGCGACACACGGCCAGCCGTTATCTCTCTGCGCTGCAACACTGGGCCATCTACCCCGTCCCCGTCCTGCACGGTCCCGCTCACTGGTCCCAGTCGTGATGCCTGTCTGTTCCAGGGGTGTAGTGATCCCCCCAGAGTGGTCAGGACAGCAGAATTACAGGCCACTCTTCATAGCCCAATGCTGACCGAGCAAACCATGAAGGGCAGGTTACCTCCCACAAATCCCTCCCTCCGCACTGGGGACAAAAGAAAAAAAATGGTTTTCATAGTGACTCTGCACTTCATGAATCAATTTAGAGCAGTTGATTACACAGTTACAGTTACACAGATTACACAACTCAACTCACCTGGTGTTTCGGGTCTCAATTGAGTGCTGATTTTAAGGTGAAAACAAAAACCAGCAGACCCTGTAGCTCCCCAGGACCAGGGTTGGAGACCACTGGTCTATGGTCTTTCTCACCCCGTATTGAAGCACTGCGAGCAACCAAGTGAACATTAAAGAGCAATGTTCATAGATTTATCCTCTGCCGTCAGTGCAATCCACCCCAGTATCCTGCTCTATTAAATTCGACAGTTAAACATCAACTCGTATCGCACATATTTCTTACAAATAACGGTGTCAGCTCCAGCTCCAGCCACACCCTCTATATCAGTGGTTCTCAACTCGGGCCAGAAAGGGCTGGTGTGGGTGCAGGCTTTTTTTTCCCAACCAAGCAGTTACACACCTGATTCTACTTATCAACCTTTGGAGTCTTTACTAAGGACCTTGCTTAGTAGAATCAGGTGTGTAACTGCTTGGTTGGAAAAAAAAAGCCTGCACCCACACCAGCCCTTTCTGGCCAGAGTTGAGAACCACTGATATAGAGGGTGGGGCTGGAGCTGGAGCTGACAAAAGCCTGCACCCACACCGGCCCTTTCTGGCCCGAGTTGAGAACCACAGCTCTATATTATGGAATATTCATTCCATGGAGTTCCGTTGGCTCCACTGACCCATACCACAGATGTTAAACCTCACCCGAGATAATGATGGTGAGACGGTGAAATGGTGTGACTGTCATGCTCTGACACAAAGCATGCAGTTGCTGGCCATGAAAACCTCCACAGAAAACGCCAGTGTTTTACCAGAGTGTGAGTGACTGCCATCCGCCTTTTTTATGGACCATATTCACTTTAATAAGGAAATACTACCAGCACACTGCTATCATGCTCCCAAGTGATTTTTATTTAACTAAAATTCGTGAGCAGTGACAACGTTTTGACCATTTCGGTCTTCGTCGGGACCTGACCTGGGACTTGGGAGCATAATAGCAGTGTGCTGGTAGTATTTTCTTATTTTGCATTATTCTTCTCTTTTTACCAGGCACCTGCACTAAATTTTGGATGTGCGTATGCCTTTATTATTATAATTACCATATTCACTTTAACTCATAAAATTGTAGTCACAAAAGCATCTAGCGTGGCTTTGGCGATGTTGCAAACACCCACCGGCACTGTTGCTCAGGGCGATGTATTTGGGTTCTCCTGCATTTTCAGTCTCAGTGGATAGCAGCGCCAGCTAAATAAATGAATGTCATGTAATGTAACAGGGGCCTGTATCATAAAGCAGGCTTATATAGTTAGCTGGATGAGTAAAACCCGGAACAGGCTCTTTTTGCCTTGGTCCACGATTTGGGAAGTTTCCGGGTTTAACTCGGTGCAGTTATCCAGCTAACTCAGTAATCCTGCATCATGAAACTGGGCCCTGACCATGCAAACAGACTGTATCAGTCAAATTGCCTACTTGTTGATATGTTGGAATGTACAAGAATAGAGGTAAAATGGCTACAGGAAATAAATAAAATGGCCAAGAATCTCACTGAGAAACAACCGCAGTGTTATTTTAGGTTTTGCCAACTGGCTTATCTCATCTTGTATATAAACTAAAGGCATTGGTTTTTAAAGGGTCTGAATTCTACTCTCCAAAATCAGGTTATTACCTGCTTTAACCATATAAATACATTGTCAAGTGTCCTCAAATGAACCTCTTTCTTCGAGTACTTTGTGATCCAGTCAGGAATGTTTCCTGTTTCCTGAGTCTGGTTACATAAGCATGTGGAAATTTAATATACTGTAGCCTGTGGAAATGGACTTGGACATGTGACAGGGAGGCGGGTTCGAGCACGGCAGTGGGATGTGCGTTTGTGAATGTTCAAAGGTTGCCTTCATATGTGCCTGTTATTCTCTGTTCCTCAGCAGTACATACACCGCCTGGAACACAGTGACTTCAGAGGGACTCACATCTTTGTCGTAGCTTTCCCCAAAAAAAACGGTGAGACTTGTCAATCGGATTTCACTTTGCGTTTAAATTGGGGTTTTTTATTGTTGTTTTTTTGGAGCAGAGGTTAGTGAGAAGTGTGTGTGTGTGCGCGTGTGTGTGTGTGCGCACGCGTGTATGTGTCTGTTAGTATGGCAGGTCTTTTTTTTTCTTTATATTGCTCCTTGCAGCTTTACACTTTTTGAGTTTCCCCTTTGTAATTTCACCTCACTTCAGACAGATGGCACAGCAGGAATACAAGCTTCTCAGCGAGTTCTTGTTCACGTACAAGGGATGCGTCTACCCTGTTGACGACACTCTGGATCTCACTCCGGAATACCTCGACAGCTTGGAACACTTTGAGATCAGAGACAGTGACCTTTACGTCATCACTTTCCCGAAATCTGGTGAGACTTCTGTTAATCAGATTTCACTTTGAACTTAAATGGTTGCATTTAGGCTGACGCTGCTGCCTTCTTCTCCATGGTGTAGTCCATGATTATCTATGTACTGTAGTCCTTGACTAAAGTATGACTGTAAATTAAAAGAGGAGATATGTCATCAGCCAACTGATAAGCACTCTGTCCAGTAGTACTGTGTATGCTGGAAGGTATGGTATGCATCACTGGCCCACAGGCAAGAACACTGCTGGAGCATACACACTAAACACTTTATTTACCCTCTTAAGCCACATTATGCCTGAAATAGCTTTGCATTGCACAAAGAATAACATTTCCATGTTGATATTGTTCCACATTGTGCTTACTGTGCTACGTTGCAAACAATTACATAGAAAGAGGCAACTTTTTTCGGGGTTTTTTCCTTAAACGTATGAACACACTGCAGACTTGATTCCTTATCGTTTGCTTGGTCATTAAATTCTTCGCTATCTTCCAGATGGTTAGTTTTAGTGGCCAGCTGTCCACATTTTCACCAGTTAGAAGTCTATTGATTCACCTCAGTATTTCATGTGAAGTTTTACCTCTTTATATACAGTCGTTTGCAATATAAGACAGTAAGCACAGTAGGAAAATGGGAATTTTATTCTTCATGGCATGCATAGCTATTTCTGAAATAATGTGGCTGAAGATGGTAAATAATCCCTCTAAATGTGAAAAGTACCTAATTAAGAAAAAATAACAGCTTGTTAATATTCTGGGATTGCGACCAGTTGGAAGGAAAGCCAGCATACACAGGGGACTGAGTTTGGGAACCCCTGGTTTAAAATATTTGGGAGGAGGGGTACAATGATGCGATAATAGAGTCTCTATCATGTTGATATGATCTCCAATAGAAACACAAACAGATGCATAAAACATTACAGGATATTTAACTGACAACAGCCTGTCAATGATTCGTGTTTTGTAAAAAAATAAAAAATAAAATGGACACAACGCAGGATGGATTCATACGGTTTATGCCAAATTCAGACCCTGTCTGTATGTTGGAGCAGAAATTGAGAATTATCAGACCAGACCAAGTTTTTCCAGTCCTCAATCGCCCAGTTACCTGCGATCACATGCCCACTGTAGCCTCATCTTCCTGTTCTTAACTGACGGGAGTGGAACCTGGCATGGTCTTCCGCTGCTGTGGCCCATCTGTTTCAAGGTTCAACACGTTGAGCTTTAAGACATGCCCTCTTGCACATCACTGTTGTAAACAGCTCTTATTTGAGTATTTGTATTTCTATTGGCTTGAACGAGCCTGCATTTCTCCTCTGACTTCTCCCATTAACAAGGTGTTTTTGCCCACAGAACTATGCTCAATGGATGTTTCTTGTTTATCCCACCATTCTCTGTTATCTTGGAAGTCTGTAGTGTGTGAAAATCCCCAGAGGGGGATTGTTTCCAAAATGCTAGAACCACCCGGTCTGGCAACAACAATCATACCACAGTCAAAAGCCCCTTTTCCACTGCAGGGCCGAATGGTTCTGAGCACGGAGCCTACATTCAAAATAGCTGTGCATAATAGGCCTACCACATGTATCGTTTGCGGCGTTGTTGCCGTTTTTAGTACAGTCTGGCTTGATTGACAATTCATTTATTCAGTAGGTGAGAGTACAAGCTTTCTAACTATGTATAACATGTCTAATTTTGCTTTTGGAATAGCGTTTTATAGGTCAGCGTAACCGAAAATGTTCTTATCATCGCATTCACTTACGAATGAAGACGCTGCACCTAACGAAACGTTAACGATTTTTCGTAATTTCTTGGGAAATACTATTATTATTGAGGACTTCTGGGCATAGCTAAACCGTATATTTGCTGATAGACCTATCTGACATCGTTTTCTAGAGCAAAACAGAAGCGGATTGAACTCGTTGATTTACTGTCTCTGTCTGAACACAGATAAAATTTCATCATTGCTATGTAAGTATTACTGCTCAAAATATTTCGGTTATACACGTTATTTTTGGATTGAGAGTCTTTAAATAGGTTAGTGGTATTATATAATGTGGATATTTCACACTGTAGGCCTAATGTAAGCGTTAGTAGTTTTTTGAATGCATGCAACAGTGATGGTAAGTGGAGGATACGCTAAAAAGAAAAATTAAAAACAGACCAAAATACACAGAATCCTCGTCCGTTTCATCAGCCAACGAAACATAACATAACAAAAACAAAACAGTATGGGGAGCGACGACAACAACTGGCGCATATTACATTCACAACGGGACACCGTCGCTGATCCACCGCGTCACTTGCTGTCCTCACTAGATAATTCCTAGTCCTGGTTTTAGCAGCCCCACCGTGGAAACACAAACCGTAACCGTTCCCACGAGTACTGAGCAGCGCGGAACGGCACGGAGTGGCCCTGGTAACGGTTCAGCCCTGCAGTGGGAAAGGGGCTGATGTTGCTTAGATCTCATTTAAATCATCCCTTCTCATGTTTGGTTGGACAGCAGCTCTAAACTTCTTCACTATGTCTGCTAGCTTTATATATTGAGTCACAGATCAATAGAAACGACAGAAATGCTGTAATAATTTCTACATGATGAATCCAAAATGCATAGATACCCTTTAATAAAATCTGAGAACTTTAACCACATGTGTTTGATTACAAATCTAAAATTGTGGAGTAACCTAATGGGTTTACCTTTGGTTTTACAATGTTATGTCCTGCAACTTTGCATCGTGTAAATGCTTTTGCACAATGCAATAAAGTATCATGTTTAATAACACGTTGGTTGGAAGCTGAATGCAATGTAGGCGTAGTCGCTAGGTCAATAGAACAAGTAAAGTAGTGATGGGCGAAAATGAATGAACGAATTTTTTTGAACGACTCTTTTTAGTGTCTGGTATGTCAGGGGTCAGCCAGTCGAACGTCTCAGTGCTCATGAATCGGACTCTCCCTGCATTTTTCCCATAGATACATAGACACCGCATTGGCCTTTGGATCGTACGTCAACGTCGCCGCCATATTGGTCCAGGCAAGACGGGCCTGTAAACAAATAGAAGTAAACGGGGGAGCGGCGGTTTTTCTGGATAAAAAGCACTATAACGTTTACATTTCTCAACCTATTTCAATGAGTCGTTTTTATATTCAAGGGTTTATGATCTACGTGGAGTACAAACAAAATGTTTTATCTCCAGTTACATAGAATATCGATAGTTAGGCTATAATCGCTGCTAGACGTTCAAGAGAGGAGTGTGTATCAATGTTAGGTTTACATGAACTAAATTACTTACGTGGTGGGCAATAATTCATTGTCATAAGGAATTGCCACAGTTAATTTTAACCTGGCAAGCTGGCTAGAAAGTAATAAATGCATTGCTAGCTAACTTGAGTAGGACTGTAAGCATCAAATAACCTTGATTGTAAGGTTAGCTTTGCTTGTTAGCTACTTACCAATGTTTTCTTGCAAGTCGTGTTTTGATTTTGAACGAATTAAACTGAACACAACCACAATAATTTTAACCTGGCAAGCTCTCTCTCTCTCTCTCTCTCAGGTACAGTGTGGACCCAGCGCATTGTTACCTTGCTGTATGAAAACGATTTCCCAGACAGTGTGGACACGACCACGTACGAGCGCATGCCCTGGCTGGAGTTCCTGGTGAAAGGCATGGACTACCCCACGCGCCCATCACCCAGGCTGTTCTGCTCTCATCTGCAGGAGCACCTGGTCCCCAGGGGGCTGCGGGAGAAGAAGGGCAAAGTAAGTTTTCTGGTGAAGGTGCTGCACGGGGAGCCGACGTCGGACTCTTCATTTATGTCCATAGACTGTAAATCCACATTCCAACATTGAATTCCAACTGAATTTCCCCAGAACTGCCTGTGTGGCAGCAGAAATTTAATCATGAAGCTCAAAATGAAAAGTAATTGGATCCGCAGATTTATTCATACCTGTGACATTTAAGTTTGCTGTGTCTGTTCTGTTCAGGTCATCTATGTCACCAGGAACCCCAAAGATGTCCTCATTTCTTACTTTCATTTCTCACATTTCATGCGCAAACTGGAGAAACACAAAAACTTGGACGAAATGCTGGATAAATATATCTCTGGTTGGAGTAAGTGTTTGTCAAGGTTCAGACGGCAATGAATATTAAAATGATGGTCATGTCAGTGGATAGTATTAACCATCCTGGTACCCATGTCTGTTTTCAGCTGGTTCAGTCCCTACCACTGAATGATTTCTTGTTTTAACTGATCTTTCCAGCTATTGGTGGCAGCTGGTTTGACCACGTCAAGGGATGGTACAACAACAGAGACAAGTACAACATCCTCTTTCTAAGCTATGAAGAAATGATCAAGGTGAGGGTGGGGGTTTGGTTAATATTGAAAACGTTGTGTACACAATACACTACCGGAATTTGTACACAAATTAAAACAAGTTTGACCAAATTGCGCAAAAACAAAAAAATGACACACAATCAATAAGCACCAAAAATGCATTGCAGGACAAACATAACAGGCCTAATATACAAGTCGTGTATATTTTTATACTTGTACAATGATCAAAAACATTCTCAAATCCTTTCTGGCTCACAGTTTTAGTGAGCCAGAAAGGGACTGGGACTATTATGTTATTTTCTTCCACAGCTTGATTGCCGTTTTCAATAATGCGATTGACATTTGAAAATCTGCTCACAAAGAGTGCTTCATTTCCATTAGCTGTTGTGTGATGTTGAGGCTGTCCTCCGTCAAAGTTTCCAAAAGAAAGTTTACATGTCGGACCATGAGCCTGTGTGCTTGCAATGTCTTTGAATTATGAGTATCAGTACATCAACATTGTGACCATTTTGATTTCCATGTGTCGTAGTTACTGTAATTTGTCTTTTAATGTCAGACCAGTCTCTTTCCATTCATATAAATATATCATGCGTGCAGCTTACAGATAGGTGCTGAGTTTTGTTCAAATGTTATTTGGAGTCAAATGTTACAGCTCTTTGTACTGCTTTTAATTGTTTTCCATCAGGATCTGAGATCTGTCGTTGTGAAGATCAGCGAGTTTGTGGGGAAGAATGTGTCTGATGCAGCAGTTGATAAAATAGTGGAGCAAGTCACCTTTAAGAAGATGAAGGTCGATCCTTTGGCAAACTATGAATTTCTGCCGGAAGATGTTAAGGACAAAGAGAAGGGAAAATTTCTACGCAAAGGTAAGGAAAATATAAAAGACAAAACAGAAGCCTCTGCTAATCAGAATCTTCTTCAAGCTCATGTCCTCTCATTGCTACCAATAAAATAACTTGTTTCAAAAGTATCATTAATTATTCATAAGTACTAAACCATCTTGATGCTCATACCAAATAGTGAGTGCAAAGGTACCCTTGAGGTACAAAGTACTTCAATGTATTTAACCTGAATTATTTCAGTAAATATCCATCTGTATACATAGATTGTATGTAAAGAATGTATCTGAATAAATGGATTGCATGTTAAGAAAGTAAGTTGTATGAGGTGCATTGGGGTAAGAGGATCCACTAAATGCCTAAAATGGAATGCATAAAATTAATAAAGTTTTTTATCAACTAAAATGCAAAAATGCATTAAGGTCTTTAAATTAATCTGTACCATTATCTGCACATAGCCTCAAGTCATTCATTAAAAAGTAGGCAAAGTTATTGCTTTTTTTCCCCCCATCATGAAATTAATTTTAGTTGATTGCCTGAACTGAGTGAACTAAAATGGAATGTCGTCCAAACCTGATCCTCAGCAACCAACTCAAACCCCCCCCCCCCCTCAGTCTCTCGCTTCCCAGGTGTAGGATGTGTAGTATACTCAGCCCTTTTCACCTGGAGTAATGTTTATGAAGTCTGTATAGTTCAAATGGTTTCTCTTACGGTTTTCAGAATCAGAATCAGAATCAGAATCAGAATCAGAATCAGAATCAGAATCGGGTTTATTGCCAAGTAGGTTTACACATACAAGGAATTTGTTTTGGTCAGGTGGTGCGTAACAGTGAACTTAAAATAAGATAAATAGAGTAAGATGAACACATAAAATAAGATAAATAGAGTAAGATGAACATTTCTGTAGGATGCATTCTTTGGTGAAGGACTGGGAGAGGTTTTCCTTATGATCATTTTAAGCACTAGATACTCTTGTATCAGATGTGCCTATCTTGCCAAATGAAACCATAATGACAATAACAATATTCATAAGACTTTTTATGCCGACGCGCATTGTTATTTTATTTTTTAAATAACAATACAGTTGGCCGGCACTGTTATATTGCATTGAAGGTCAATTGCCTGCCTGTGTGTCGTCGTGATTCAGGAACAGTTGGGGACTGGAAGAACTCCCTTACTGTGGCTCAGAGTGAACGCTTCGACAGAGTCTTCCAGGAGAGAATGAAGGACTTCCCTCTGACCTTCGCCTGGGACATCAGCGAGCTTCATGGTTGATGGCTCTGTTTCAAGTGTCATCTGCAGAATTTACAGAATATATATATCTGTATTGCGTAGTTGCTCGCTGTGTTGCACTCAGTCACTTAAGAAAGCATTCTTTAATTAATTAGATAGAATAGAATGAGTGTATATTGCAGAAGAAGGTTTTAACGAACAAAAGAAATTCCATAATTCTAGCGTTCATTGTGGTACACAATTTTTTACTGTTAAATATAATGCTGCAAATATTATATTCAGTGGTATGCATATTGTTTAAAACCAAATAAAAGGCATGGTCCTCACATGTGATCTGTAAAGGTGATTAATCTTTTTTTTTGGAGGGGGGGCAGGGGGACGGGGGGTGTTACATTCTTGTAAGCTATTAACAGAGTTTGAAATTCCTTTTTTGCTGCAAGGTGAAGTCGACCACCTTTTGTACATTCCTAAAAACATAAGGAGCCATTAGCACTAATTTTACCACTTTATGCATTAGTTTACCAGCTCCTGTTTATTTCAGTATATTGAGTGGTGACTGTGCTGATTAAAAATTCCCTTTCAATCATGGAACCAGAAGGAAAGAAAAGACAAAAAATGAAAATGGCTGCCCTTTGCCACACACTCACGTGCACACAAATAAATGTGCACGCATTCTCATGCAGGAATACTATGTGACTACGCATATAATGAAAACGTACACACACAGCTCCTCTTTGACCTGATGCGTGTCTTTAGATTGCCTGGTGTTGCTTCAAAGGTGACCACAGTGCTAGTTTATTTAAAACAGCATGGTAAGCATCATGGAATTTATATTGCTCATGAGTTTGTATTTCTGACAGAACAATATGGATTGGGCTCAAAAGCTTAAATAAAATTGCTGCATAGATGAGCCTCATGGTTTTGGTTCGAACCCGGACCATGTCGGTGCCAACCGTGGCTGTAGCTCTATAGGGTAACGCCGCTAACTTGCCCAGGGTATGGGAAGAGTTCTGTCGATTAGGGAGCGGCGTTGTCGCGAAAAAAAATAATCCACGTTGAATTTCGGTTGGCACTTCAAAAAGTGATGCATTGATTTTTATGCGTACATGGAAACAATACAGTCTGCGGTTCTAATAAAGTTTTTCTGGCTCCCTTTAATGTTCAAGATTAGGTCACATCTTTTTCTCTTTCTAGCTCTACGAGCTAGAATTTTCCACAGCTGCTTTATAAAGCATAACTCACTAAAAGACCTTTATTTTTCAGCCTGGAATTCAGTTACATTCATAGGTTTATCATCCGAGAAAGTAGCTTCCGCTTGTTTAAAGTCAAGGTCAATATGTTTCTTCTAGTATCTGTCCCTGGATACAAACTGACCTCCACAGCACTCATTGTTACCTAGTGACCCCTGCTGGTCAATCGGGCGCTCGTAGGCTGCATGCGAGCTTGCACGCATACATGGCAAGGAACTTGTCACAGCACGCTTTACAGGAGTACCATCCATTATCTGACTCCTGGGCAGGGTCACAGGAGGTGCTGGAGCCTATCCCAGCCCACTGGGTGAGAGGCAGGAATACAGCCATCGCAGGCCATTCACTTACACACTCATGTCATACTCATAGCAATTTAGACTTTGTAATTAACCTACCCTGCATGTCTTCAGACTGTGGGAGGAAACTCACACAGACACAGGGAGAACATCTCCAGCAGGGATTTGGGGGGGGGGAGGGGGCAGGGTCAGAAAGCAAGCTCAGGAGTGACTCAGAAAGGGGCAATTGTCCCATTAGCAGGTGTTGGAAACCAGGAACAGTGAGTCGACGTTGAGGTATGGGTAGAAAACAAAAATACAAAGATTCCAAGACTGCCTATGAGAGGGCAGTAGCTGAAATGTTGTAGCTGTGATGAGTAAAGAACTGATAGATTGAGTAGAGATTCTATTAGCCAGCCTAGCAATTTATTTGCTTAGAGAATTCTTGTTTTTCCCGAGTCAGGTGATCCAAACTATGACACAGGGGAAAAGGACAAGATTGTTTTGGTAAAACCCTGATAAGAGGATCATCGTGGTTTTTTCCACTAATAGAAAAGGACAGTCTTCTGAGGCAGAACAAACCCCGCTGTCCCTTTTTGCACACTGCCTCACAATTCTCCTCAAAAGTCAGTTTTAGAGTCTATGACCGCCCCTGAGATACTTATAGCTCTCTACATAACCCATAACCTGGCCCTGCATGGTCATGGTCCCGGTCCCATGGGTTGAAGCACAAGTTATAAAATCAGTAAGCGTATCGTTTGTCTCAGATATGTTCAACTGTAGGAAGGATTTCTCACAACATAACAGGGACAGGAATTAACCCTGTCATGAAACAAACTCACAATCTGCGAACTTCAGTGAGGCCCCATTCTCATGCTTACTTTGGCACAAGTTACAGAATATAGAGTAAAGGGTAAGGGAACACAACCCATGCTCTAGCCAATAGGGGAGCACAGTGTATCAGGAAAAATGCCATTCACTGTCACTTTGTGCCCCGTTTGTCAGGAAATCATTTACCTATCCTACCAGACTATGGCTCAACTCAAAATACTCCATCATCCTCATGGCTAGAATGCGGGATTGGGTAGTGTCGAAAGCAGAAGAAAAACCCATCACATCCTGTATGTTTAAATTTCAAATTCCATAATAAAATAAGCCGCGTCTGATTAGTAGCCCAAGAAACAACAGCGTGCTGGTTGGACCAGGGCCAGTGGGGAGTGGTATAGGAGGGAGACAGAAGACTTTAGGTTCTTGCGATAGATGCTGAATTTAAAAAATAAATCTCTCAGCATCTTTTCCCGCTCACATCTCTGCTTAATGGTCGGAGTTGAGTTGATTCTGACCAACTCTTTCATTTCCCTGTAACAGTCCAGAAAATATTTAACCCATGTGAAAAATTTCCATTGCATATATTTCCATTATAATATTTTCATAATTAATAATTTATGAAGACTATGGCAGGGAAGAAATAGTTGCATGTGGCACAGGAGCCACCAGCTGTCAACTCTTGGCGTGAATGCAGAATATGTGAAGGTCCACTTTGTGACACCAGAGATCAGGCTACACTCATCATCCTTCCTGCTGGATGAGGAATTTCCAATAGATTTTTGCCATAAAATAGTCACATCAAAATTTGTCACTTGTGTTACCCAGTTAAACGCATCAATCAAATATACTGAACGCTAAGGCATGTTTGCTAAATGCGTGCCTCCTCCTTCATAGCTACAGGTCCAGTTCCATTTCATGAAAAGATGCTGTGCTTGTCATTGTTATTAATCTTTTCATATTGTTGGTCCATGTGTCAATCAGACCAAACATTGTTAATGAATTACTGCAGGTCTTATTTTGACACCAAGGTTTTCCAATAAGGGTAAAACATGCAAGACATGAAATCCTACAGAAGTAGAACTTCTAGAGCCACACAGAGTGACTTATCCCTGATATTCCTCCAAGGCCAAACTATTTTCCTTATTCCTTACCCGTAGACCTTCAGCACAGAACTCCCCACCCCACACCCCCCTTCCTATGATGGGTTGATGTAGGGAGTGGGTGAATTGTGCAGTGGATTCTGGTACAGGTGGGTGAGTAGGCATAGTGGTCACAGTGCAATGTATTACCAGGTGATGTTCATTATTTTGGGTCCCATGCCCATAAGTCTCATTATGAATGCACGGCAGCATCCCCCTCTCTCTGGTTTAGGCATGTCAAAAATAATCTTAGTCATACAGGCAATTGTTTGTGCTGTATACACATCAGAAAACAGTAATTTACTCTTCAAAACACAAACCAGTGCCAAAAAAACAAGACCAAACATCAAATACAGGCCAAGGTTACTTCGAACAGATATTGCACAATTTTACAGCCATATAAAATGTACACTAACGAAAACAGTGCATAGAGCGGACCGAAGTTCATCATAGCTTTTAAAATTTTTATCATGGTATGCTACATGCTGTAATTCACGTTAGCACAATTCTGTACATGCAGAAAGACACATGGAAGTTTCTTTAGGAGCCCAGGTATTTGAAGGTGTAACTATCAGTGTTAAAGGAGGCTCTCTCCTTTAACTGACTGACCGATTGGTAACCTAGAGCTTTGGCTGGAGCTCACTGATGTCCCAGACGAAGGTCAGAGGGAAGTCCTTCATTCTCTCCTGGAAGACTCTGTCGAAGCGTTCACTCTGAGCCACAGTAAGGAAGTTCTTCCAGTCCCCAACTGTACCTGAAACACAACACAAACGGGTAAACTGACCTTCAGTGCGATATAACAGTGCCAGCCAATTGGATTGCTTTAGATTTTTAAAAATAAATTTATATTGCCAATGTGTCATTATGGATTAATTTTGCAAGATAAGTGCATAAGATAAGAATACCTAGTGCTTAAAATTATCATAAGTAAAACCTCTTCTGTTCTTTATTGTTTAAGCTGAGAAAGTTTTCTACGAAACAAAGATAAGCAATAGGTCTTTTTAAACCTTACACCATGTAAAGTGGGGTGCATCGTACTTCTGGGTACCGAAAGATTGAACTGGGGGTGGGGGTGCAGGGGTTTGAGTTGGTGGCCGAAGGCCAGGTTGGAGTTGAATCCATTTCGATTCACTTGGTTCAGGAAAGAAAATTCATTTCATGAACTGGAAAATGGCAATAATTCCTCAGGATCTTTTGATGAATTAGTTGAAATTGTGCAAATGGTACATATTTTTTCCATAACCTTCATTAAATAGCCCTTGTCACATTAAAGGTATTAAATCTAAAATATATAAAAGCATTTCAATAGCTTTGAAATGTGTTTCCATTGGTCGCACAAGACCTTGTGAGAACATCAAGCAGTTTCACTGATCACAAAAAGCTTTTAGCACATGCTTACCTTTACGCAGAAAGTTTAGCTTCCCTTTAAAGTCGAAGCGATTGGACGCAAAGTCATAATTTGCTCGAGGATCAGTCTTCATCTTCTTAAATGTGACTTGCTCCACAATTCTGTCAATTTCTACAGAAGACAAATTCTTCCCCACAAACTCGCTGATCTTCACAACGACAGAGCGGAGATCCTGATGGAAAAATGTTACAGAACAGAGAGGCATTACATTAGATACCAAGTGACATTTGACAGCACCTACCTAGACACACAAACACGCTAAAATAATAAAAACAAATGCTAAATGCTAAAACACTGGCGGCGTATAACGGCAAGCAGTGGTATTGACAGGTAACAATCAGTTTCTGCGGCAAACATGGGCTGGATATGGATGGGATGCCTTTGTGTAACCAACAACCACCGAGCCTTTTGCCCCCCTTCCAAGGACACTGCTGCAAACTTGAGGGTTGAAAATGGAGGGGGGGTGGGGGCTTCATATGACCCCTGAAGAAATTTACCATTTTAACCATTTATTATTCCTGTTGTATCCATCTGCAGCAAAATCAGAATGCTTTATTTATAATTAACTATTAAAAACAAAAACAAAACAAAAACAGTTGGTTTTAATAACGCAAACCATACTCTCATATGCATAGATTTGGGGGGGGGGGGGGGGGGGGTCAATATCATCCACAATATTTTCATTTGAATTGGTCCCCACTAGATAGTAAGCTTGTGAAACTTGTATGACTACACGAGACTAGGGCGGTGACAAATCAGCACACTTGCCCACCATTGAGTACACTGGGTGAGAAAGTGAAGTAGGCAAAATTCTCTAAATAAAGTGTACTAAAAATCCCAGGGTGTACTTATTTCCAGGGGTTTCGCCAAGGATATTATGAAGCATAGTTTAAGTAAGACCATTTTAGTCCCAATAAAAAATGACGTGCAGCTTCTCTTTAGAACTTTTTCCCTTCCCTGATGAATCAGCATGGTCGTGCAAGGGTGTAACATCTTAACACTTCCACAGTGCTGCTGGAAAATAGTGCAGAGGATATTTTTCACTCGCTGCCTATCGCATACTAAAATCCCTCTCATCTTCACGTGTGGAGGATTGCATTGTGGGATTCCTTTCTTGCTGGAAGCTCGTGATTGAATGCCCTTGGGGAGAGAGGAGGAAAAATTTAAAATAAGTAGCTCCCTCCCCTTTCATAAATCGGAAACTGAATGCCACCTGGTGCGGCAGCCATACTCCATCGGACAGGTGGCAGGAGACAAATCTTTGGGGCCGTCATTGGTTTGGGGCCGTCACTGGCAGTCGTTTCTTCCTCGAATAAATCAGGAGGAGGGGGGGAAAAAAAAAAAAAAAAACACTAAGATTCACCTCTTGTCCCCCCCATCCCCTCCGCCCCCGTCACCTTTATCATTTCTTCATAGCGTAGAAAGAGAATGTTGTACTTGTCTCGGCTGTTGTACCATGCCTTGACGTGGTCAAACCAGCTACCGTAAGGACCTGGAAAGGATCAGTTAGAACAAGAAATCATTCAGGGGTGGGCACTTGTGTTTTGACTTCTTCGTTTTCAACTGCATAAGTCATCATTTAAAATTCACAGTCAAATCATTTACACAGCTGGATATGTACTGGAGCATTTCAGGTCAAGTACCTTGCTCAGGGTATACCTGCAGTGCCCCTAACTGGTGTCTGAAAGTACCACACTGGCCTGCACGCAAGCTCTGCTTCCCATTACATTACATTGCCAATACACACTTACCCTGGCCGGACAGGAATCTGTCTAGTGCTTCATCCTTGACTTTGTTATCCAAGCGCAATTTCATAAAATGAAACATGGAAACGTGGGCATCTTTGGGGTTCCGGAGAACATAGATGACCTGAAACAAACAGATACGGCAAAAAAACAAAAATACAGCTTAGTGTCAGAAACACGAAAGAGTATGCTAGATCACATTAACTTTCACTCGTATACAGAGGTACTTACAATCTAGAAAAAAAAAATCCCATCAGAATTCAGACTTTAAATGTCCAAGCTGTTATGTACAAATAGGTTGTGCAAAGTGGCAATGCAAAGCGGCAATGCAAAGCGGCAATGCAAAGTGGCAATGCAAAGTGGCAACGAAAAGTGGTGCATCAAGTTTGTAAGAATGTTCAGTGTTGTAAGCCAAGATTTGCCATGACAAAACTGTCAATAACAATTTATTAAAGAACTTTACCAGAGAAGTACAGGGTAAAATAAAGGCAGGTCAACTACAGCGGTGAGGTTTTAGAACAAGCTCGTATACCTAAAATTAAATGCTGGTTACTACCCACCAACCAGGTGACTGGCAACCAATTGGTCATCACCTATTACTCCCTTATGTTCTCAGATAATGCAAATCAAACCCACGACTTGCGAGTCAACTCCAGTTCCCTACCCATTATACTATGCTGCCAAAATACAACTGACCTGTGTATGAATGAAGGTTTATTTTAAATATTTTTGGTCACACATACCAGTAGTGTGGGATGCATGAATTTTGCAATGCACAGGGCATGACAAACACAGATCTATGCGTTTCAGCTTCAGTCTCCTCCTCCAACCCAAACCCCCCTCCCACCCTCCTTCCCTCCCTCAGGGTACCCCTGCTTGACAACTTGCTTTGGCCTTCTTCTCCCGCAGCCCCCTGGGGACCAGGTTCTCCGGCAGATGGGAGGAGAACAGCCTGGGTGATGGGCGCGTGGTATAGTCCATGCCTCTCTCCAAGTACTCCAGCCAGGGCATGCGCTCGTGCGTGCGCTTGTCCACACTGTCTGGGAAATCGTCTTCATACAACAAGGTAACAACACGCTGGGTCCACACCGTACCTGGGGGGGGGGGGGGGGGGGGGGGGGGGGATTACTGATGCAGTCTGTGTAGGTAGGTCATTCTGCAGGTCTATTTGTTAGACCACCAGTGTTTCTGACAACTGGCCCAGGCAGTATGTCTGTGTGAAGTGTTAGATAGCATGTTAGTATTCTGGCTAAACATACTAAAACTAAAATAATTTCAAAAGCTTCAGAAAGCGAGCAATCCAGTTTATCATAGCTGCACTATGACCATTAACTAGTGTAGATAATCCTGAAATGCATGTGAAAAGAACGCAGCAGCTTCAGTCTAAATGCAGCAATTGCTCAAAGTGAAATCATATCAACGAAAGTCTGACCAGATTTTGGATAAGTGACGAGGAAGACGTCACTGTCTCTGATCTCAAAGTGTTCCAAGCTGTCGATGTATTCCTCAGTGAGAACCAAGTCGCCAATCATGTGGGAGAATGTTTGCAAACGAAGAAGTAGTCTGGCGCCAGTCAGCTGGTCTTTCGGTGCCATCGTTCTTTCTGTGGTATGAAATGTGGTGAAATTACAGAGAGGAGAAACAGAATAGCGGTAGCCTACAGACATGACGGGTGCGGGGGTAGGTAACGGGTGCAGCACGCAGATACTGATGCACAACAATAAAGACAGAAACAAGTTTAAATGACCTATTAATGCGGACCCTTGTATGTGACCATTTACGTTATGACCAGTTGGCGAGATGGTTGTCCAACGTGGGCAAATAGCCCTCATTCGGACTTGAAATATGCTAGGCCAATCTGCAAATGATTCCGGTCTACGCCTGAAGCAGCAATAATTGTTAAAGAAACGAACGGCAAAAGATTTGTTACCCAAAGTGTGCCGCCGTGGTGGTTGCAAGTGACTCCGACGTCTCTATCTCTCTACAAGATACAGAGTAAGCTGTTAAGACCGTTGCGGTATTTTGCGTCTTTAAAACCAGGGCTGTGCAAACCTATTCCTGGGTATCTACCGTCCTGTAGCAACCCTGCTTCCAATTGAAGTTAATTTATTGGGTCACCTCAAAATATATTCATTTCGTCACGGCTTGTGGGCGAGGTTTCTTCGAATACTCCTAATGCAGTTATTCGCAAAACACAATTGTCGTAATCAGGATTTATTAGTTGTGTCAGGTGTGTTTGGGGTGGAACACGTTGATACCTGGATCCAGCTGGGGGTATGCGAGAAGTTTGGGAACCACTGTTCAAATGCGAAATTGCGAACGAACCAAAAGTTTAAAAGGATCTGACACACCTGAGCAGGGCGGGATGCATTTGGCTTCCCTAAATCAATCGATGTGCGAAGCAGGGGTCTAATGGTCCAGCTTCCAGAGGCCTGGTCTGAAAACAGTCTATTGTTAATTAAGTCTCCTTGGTTGGTATAGTTCTTGATCACTCACTCCCAGTTGCTGTTTTATAATGAGGTACTATGCCCCATCGCTGTGGGTGCTGGAGCCTATCTCAGTGTGCACTGGGCAAGAGGCAGGAATGCACTCTGGACAGGCTGCCAGTCTATCACAAGGTACACACATACCATTCACACATACCCACGGGCAATTTAGAGTCTCCAATTAGCCTACCTGCGTGACTTTGGACTGTGGGAGGAAACCGGAGTACCCAGAGGAAACCCACACACACACAGAGGACATGCAAACTCCACACAGTTGTACTTGAGGTGGAACACATTAATACCTGGATCTGGCTGGGGGTAGCCAAGAGGTACACAGAAAGGCCCTGGCCGGGATTCGAATTCAGGACCTTCTTGCTGCGAGGTGCCAGCAGTGTCGATAATTGTCCATAATTATCGCTTTCATTGTTCTAATGATAAGTTAGCCAAAACTATCTGGGTGGTGATCTGATTTGCCAGTGTTTGAGACCTGAGTGGATTACATTAACTTCTATTATAAATACATCTAAATACAAATAAGTTATTAAATTAAGAACTGTATAATGGATTGCAGTGATGTTTATGACTGAAACATTGGTTGTTTTAAGTTTATTCAATGCAAAAAAAAACATTGCATCTTTGTTGCCAGCACCTTTGACTAGACACAAAATAACCTTTAGACACCAAATTAGATTCATACAGTGTAAAGGCTGTGTTCATGACCAATAAGAATGGGAGCTGTGCATTAAACTGCCGCATTCCTAGGTTTCTAACAGAAAGTTCTGTATCCAAAAATGTAAAGATGCCCACCACAAATGTAAATGCTTCACCAAATGCCTATTGCACCCATAATACATTTTGTGTTTCAGAAATACATTTTTTTTTTTCAACAATAATTTGAGTATTTGAATTTCTGCTATTTTTAATTTCTTCATAATTTTAGTGAAAAGGCTTGTTTTGGTCATTTTTCTTGGTTAGTTGGTTTGACGATGCTTTTTACACGTGTGTGTGCTCAAACATAATTTCTATGATTGCCTCCTGCCTCTGAAAAATACTAAAGTGGAGTTTTCAACATGTCAGCTGGTGTATAGAATCAAGCGGTACTCGCATTCATGACTAAAATCATGGAACAGCTGATATCTTTTAAACATAAATGTTTAACACAACATTTTTTTTATTTAAAATGAGAGGTTTTTGTGTTGCTTATATTTGCTATATTCTCAGGGGGAAACTCCACAAATAAATACCGTAAAATAAAAACAGTTTTTAGGTAATTCAGTTTTGCCTACATTTGCTTCAGTTTAATTTATACATTATCCAGCTTACAGTACTGGTGTTCACATCCACAAAATGTTAAAGCGATTAAGAAAATCTAGTTTAAAAGAGCTCAGCTGTTTCGTAGTGACACATGACCATATGTGTCATTTAGGCATTTGAGTTAGTATTGGCAGCTTTTACTTCAGCTCAATGTACCTTTCCAGCATTGTAGTTTAATTCATCATGTAAGGCCAAAAAGTATTTTGAAACAAATACCTCGATGGTGATTATGGTATTGATTACCCAATACGGCACCAACTATACACAGAGTTGCATAGGGCCCACACCCTCATATGCAGTATTTGCTAACTTACTGTGTATTAGTTATTATTCATCAGGCCGTGGCCATTAAAAAAAAAAATAACACATAAAGCCTTGGGGGTGTTCATTTCATTCATGTGAATGGAAAATGTACCTCTCTGAAATGCAAAGATACTCCAACAATATTTTATAGGCAGGTCCTCAGGCATAATCATCCCTTTTTAAGGTCAATGCAATAAAGCAACTGCCATTGTGCATGCTTAGACTTCTCAGCAAATGGCCTTGTGATACTGTCATACCCCATGTGAAAAGCTCATATTTTCCTTCGAGCTATGTGATCTTGGATATTTTGGACATATTTTATGTGGTAGATTTGCCACATATTTATCTGATTGAACACCATAATGAAAGGTCTTATACTCTGTCCAAAACCCTTGAGCGAGCAGTGCTTAAACAACTAACCGCTTTTCTCCATCAGAACGACCTGCTAGACCCTCACCAGTCTGGCTTCCAATCCGGGCACTCAGCAGAGACTGCCCTCCTGGCTGTGACGGAGGCACTCACCACTGCAAGAGCCTCATGCCTCTCCTCTGTCCTGATCCTCCTTGACCTGTCTGCAGCATTCAACAAGGTCAACCACAAAATACTTCTCTCCACCTTGGCTGAGATGGGCATTGCTGGGACCGCCCTGTCTTGGTTCGCTTCCTATCTTGTTGTGTTGGCCCAGGAAAGCTATTTAGAATTTAAACCATTTTTCCATTTTTATTCATTATCAGAAAACTGCAAATAACAACCAGTGACAATAAACACCCCTTATTTGTTAACAAATACCCCTTAGCATGTTATGAACTTGTATTGCAATTGGAGTCTTTTTGTCAAGAAGCATTCACACAGAAAACATAAAACAAGAGTACAATTAATAAATATAAATATCATGTCAGAGTAAATAAATATCAGTCATCAAGCAAAACAAGTGATTGCCGTTCCGGAATGTAATACGTCAGGGCATAAAGTAGTGTTTCTGTTAAGCTAAGATGCTGAAAAACAACCTCTTGGACCTGGCTTTAACTCACTTACGCTCACTCACATTTAGCAGGCTGAAGATTCTCCACAAGGGGGAGCGATTGGCACTCAAAAAGCTGGTGCTGTGCAAGAATGGTGTTTGCCATCAACGACATTGTGTCCTTGTTTTTCCAATTAGCTCTAAGTGTTTTGTGTGTGTGTGTGTGTGTGTGTGTGTGTGTGTGTACTTGCAAAGTCAGAATGTGATTGTGGTGTGGGGATGGCTGGTTTAAGCAGCCACACCTGCCCTGGGTCAAGCTGATTAGACCTGGCCAATTGGATAATTGGTTAAGAATTAGATAATTGGCCAGGCTAATTAGACCCAGGAACAGGAGTGGCTGCACCTGTGCGTAGTGAGGTAATCACTGCGCACAGGTTAAATCTGCCATCCCCACCCACATCAGGAGCTCTCTGTCATGACAGGGTTTTTACATCTGCTCATTTGGCGTTACCATCTTGCCAAACCCTCGTGGAATAAATGTGGACTGTTTTAACATCATCTCCCTGTGTCTCTGTGCTGGAGGGCCCCAAGGAAAGTCACTTCGGTGGCCTGTGGCAGACGTGTTTGCCACAGTGATTATTTCAAGGTTCCCATTTCAGAATATGGTGCTAAGTGGTCTGTGCACCAAGGATGATGATGGCTATTATTATTTTATTTTCTTTACAAAACGCTTTTCTTACAAGTGTTCAAGGGGCTTTACAATATATGATAGTCAAAAGAAGGTTGAAATTGAATTGGTTTTGAGTCGTTAATTCAGTAATTAATTATTTGGTAATGAAGTTACCTATTGCGCGTTCTCTGTGGAAAAAATGCATTGTTGGATGTGTTTTTGCTACTCAAAAAGATACAGTATTCGTAACAATTTTGTTTCTAAACATCTTAAGCTATACATCAGTAAATAATGTTATGTATCCCATATTATATGAAATATAATGAATATGATTTAATGACCTCAGACTTACTGTTGAGGACAACAACATGGCTGTGCTTCTCCTTTCAGATCTAAGAGCTGTGTTTAATATTGACCACAGTGTTTTAATTGAGAGACTAGAGAAATGGGTTAGCCTATCTGACAGGGTTCTTCACCGGTTCTGCTTGTTTGTAATTATGGAGACGTTCTCTGCCAGCCTTGGCGAACGTGTGCCATATGTTGAAATGGGTACCTTGAAATAATCACATTCTAATTTTGCATGTATCACTGCTTCTCTCACTGATATCAATACGTGGACGAGCAAAACTTTCTAAAACTAAATGAAGACAAGACTGAAATTCTCCTCGTAGGACCACAAGAGAGAAGACAAACTTCTCACAAAGCTCACAGTATTTCATTTTTTTTTTTTTAATTTTTATTCCTACCATTCCTCAACCTCATTCATTTATTTTAGCTTCACTGTACTCTTTTTATTTAATATTGGCTGTATTTGAGATGTCTTACTGTCTTTCCTTAAATACCTTGAATTGATGCTTAATTCATTTTATAACTTGTGAAGAAGCACTTTGGGCTGCTGTTTGTATGAAAGGTGCTTTATAAATCATTAATATTATTGTTGTTATTATTGTTATTAGTATTATTCCTTGTGTTTCATAATTTAAATGCAATGTAGGCAATGGAATAATGCTGGTTTTTAACCAATCAGATTATTTGACTGCATTCTATTTCCATGCGTCTAGAATGACGTTGTAATTCTCTAATTGTCTTCACTTGTTTTTGTTTTTATCATTGTTTTTTGTATGGTTGGGTGCATGGTCAAAAAAACTTTTGTGTGCCATCACTGTCCATGTAAAAAACCAATCTCTGAAAAACAACCCATAAAGATGGAAAGACATGTTAAGGAATCAACTGAAGGCACAAACGTCGAACGTAATTATAATGTTGCTTTCACTAAAGCTAGACTATTAGGGTGCGCCATTTTTAGTGCGCTTGTGCTCCTTGGTAGGCATCAACCGTCGTCCTGAATTTGAGCCCACATAAAAGCTGCGCGTATATTTGAAGTCATACGGTAAAGTCGATTGCTTGACGTCAATATATATATTTTTTTTTTTTTTTTTTTCCCCCTCTGTGCTTTGCTCAATCGAATCCGGAATAGCGGTTGTTACGGCCGTTACTCGAATGTGGAGAACTCCTCTGGGGTGATTTACACATCACAAATGCTATTCCTGTTCGCTTCTAAACCCTGCCCACTACAGAATCAACAGCCGGCAGAAGTGACGGGCTGACTCTCCCCATAGAGAAATTGCGCTTTGAACAGGCTTCGGACAAAAACTACGATACATCATTGACAGGTAAATAGCGATGGCAGAGGCTAATATTTCTGTCACAGAAAGTCAGTTCCGATGCCCTGTTTGTCTGGATATCTTGAAAGATCCAGTGGCCATCCCCTGTGGCCACACGTACTGTATGATATGCATCAATGGCTACTGGGATCAGACGGACTCCGGGCAGTATAGCTGCCCCCAATGTCGGGATACGTTTAGCCCAAGACCGGTTCTAAGAAGAAACACGGTGCTTGCAGAAGTGGTAGAGAAACTAAAGCTCACCGAGCTTGTAAACTCGTCTGCCCCAGACCGTTATTTGGGAGGTCTGGGAGATGTCCCATGTGACTTTTGCCCCGTGGACAACAAACTAAAAGCGGTCAAGTCATGCTTAGCATGTCTGGCTTCGTACTGCGAGAAACACGTTGCGCCTCACCGGGAAGTTGGCACTCTGAGGCGGCATAAACTGGTGAATGCGATCGAGGATCTGTCAGATAGACTCTGCTCACAGCACCGATTGGGCCTGGAGGGCGGCGGCTGCTACAGCCAGGTGGAGTGGAGCGGGGACTGTCCGCTCTGCGAGTCGGACCAGGAAGATCTGCGCAATGTTGACATCCAGAGAGCGAGGAAACAGGTGAGAGGTCCTTGCAACGCATGACTTTGCAACAGCAGCGGCACAAAAGGAAGTTCAAAACTTGATGTCATCGTATTTGCGTTTCCAATCTGCTCGATGTTGCTCGTTCGTCGTAGGCTACACATGGACATTTAGATAGCCGAGCCCTTACTGGGAAAAGGGAAGAGGCTATCGGTAACTCATAAGAATGGTAAGGGGGACATTTAGATGATGGGCAGTACCGTGCATTGCAGCACTGGGTGCATGGGAGTGTTATTCTTGATGAACTGTACATTGTGTGTCCTTGTAGGCTACACAATGATTTTGCCCTTGAGTCAGTGGGCTGAAAGAATTCGGAATATGTGAACTATAGCTAGAGGACCAGTACGGACGCTTATAGGCCCATACGTTACTTCACACGGGAACACTGTTACCCGCGATATTTCCCGGTCGTATATGCAGGACCACGAGCAATGCACAGCCAAAAATTGCCAGAGGCATAAGTTATTGAATATTATGATTTCACAAGGAGGCGTTTAACATTGACGTCATGTTAACATTGTCAGTATAAACTCCAGACACATGTAGCCCAAAAAAATCTGCCTTTTTTGATTATTATTATTATGTTAGTTATTTTCAAACTTGTAAATTGATAGGAAATTATTCCTGGTTAATTAAGATACATGATTGAAGCACATTTCACCCTGCAGTAGAAACGCGGCGAGAGAAGTGTGTGCCTCAATGGAAGCCATCATCAGATGCTGCTTGAAATATTTACCGTATCCATGCATGTATGAACACAAAAGTGGCAAAAAGCACCGTCCTCTTCTTTATTTCAGCATCCATTTGTGATAGTATATTTACGTTCTACTTTAAGTAACGTATTGTACCCATGGCAACCCATTGAAAACAGTCTGGCTTTGCGCGAGGTATGAAAGTCACTTATTTAAAATTTTACCTGATGAGGAATAATAATGAATGTGACCAAGTCTGAAGCAAAACTTTTTTCTGAATATTTCAAAACACACCTGTAACTCTAGTTCAAGAGCAGGTCCTTTTGAGATTTCCTTTGCATAAAAGGTCATGAGAACCAAAAAAAAAATGAAACTCCCATGTAGTCACTTGTTATGATTTTGGGCCATCACAATTTCAGAGGAACACCTGACGCCATGGCAACATTAGCATGTTGAGCTGTCTTAGCCAAACACACACCAAGAGTCACCCCTTTATAAACGCAGTGAGGTCTTTTCCTGCAGATGTATTTGTCTTAATTATAGCCAACCAGGCCAGTCCAGTATTATATACTATGCATGCTGGGACATTGCTTGATTTATGAATTACCCATACTTATGGAAACTGTGAACTTGCAGAATTGTGCAAATGAGTACTTTGTAATATAATGTGCATTTTAAGTGAGTAGAGGTGCTGGTTAGTTGTTGTGTATTGTGAAACTGTTATTAGGGGGAAAAAAATAACTTTTTAGAAGGCCTTTCTTGTCGTTAGCCTTTCCCCCGGTGCACACATAAAGTACATTTTTTTTAGCTGTTTGGACGTGCTCCATGTCCTAACCCTTCTGTACAAGGCTGCCATGAACAGGACCCAATGTGCGCGAAGAAGCTTCTTATTAGCATTAATTGATTATAATTATCACTTTGATTAAGAATTAATTCTAACAAATCATGCTTTATAAATCAAATTAAAATTTTATTTGTTTTAATTTATATGGAAATTGACTATTTATGAATGAGTACACAGGTGTCAAAATTTGTGGCTTTTATTTTGAATCAATATTTGTTTTGACTGGAGAAAACATTAGAATTTCATCTTTTGTAGTCCACTTCTTTCAGTGACTGTTTTGGCTTTTTTTTCCATTGTCAAATTCTGAATGAAACCTCCCTCCCCCTGTATCTATGGTTATGGTTACACAGGCTCAGCTGCAGGAATGTCAGAGAGCAGTTCAGGGCCGGATCAGGGCTGGAGAGAGGGAACTGGAGGACTTCCAACAGGCCCTCAACTCTCTTAAGGTGTGTACTGCTGCCATTAAATAATAATAATAACAATAAGAAGAAGAAGAAAGAAAAAAAGGTCTGTATTCACAGATGCACTGGCGCTCACAAACTTACTAGCACTCATAGACGTACTGGTGACACTGTGGTGCTCACAAACACTAGTGCTCACAGACACATCGGTGCTCACAGACACTCTGGTGCTCACAGACACACCGGTGCTCACAGACACTCTGGTGCTCACAGACACTCTGGTGCTCACAGACACACCAGTGCTCACAGACACACCGGTGCTCACAGACACTCTGGTGCTCACAGCTCACAGACACACCGGTGCTCACAGACACTCTGGTGCTCACAGACACTCTGGTGCTCACAGCTCACAGACACGCCGGTGCTCACAGACACGCTGTCTCCCTGTGCCCTCAGTGCTCTGCCTCGGCTGTAGTGGGGGACAGTGAGGCTCTGTTCTCAGACCTGGCCCAGCGCTTGGAGCAGACACGGGTGGAGGTGCGGGCCAGACTGGAGGCCCAGGAGAAGGCGGTGCTGAGCCGGGTGGAGCGGGAGGTAGAGGAGCTGGACAGGGAGGTGGCCGAGCTACGGAAGAGGGAGGAGGGGATCGACCAGCTGCTCCTCACAGAGGACAACGGCCAATTCCTGCGGGTCAGCTGCAGGCTGCGTGTGTGTGTGTGTGTGTGCGCGCGTGTGAGTGCGTGTGTGTGCGTGTGTGTGCGTGTGTGTGTTTGTGCGTGTGTGTGGGTGTGTGCGTGTGCGTGTGCGGGCGGGCGTGCGTGCGTGCGGGCGGGCGTGCGTGCGTGCATGCATGGGTGTGCGTGTGCGTGTGTGTGTGTGTGTATGTGTGTGTGTGTGTGTTAATGTGTGCATTTCTCTGATGTGAAGGTCACAGACATTGTGAACGCTCCTGAAGTCCAGCTCTGCATGTTAGGATGCAGGTGGATGTGTAAGTGCTGCCTTCTTTGCGGTCAAACATTCACCCACGAGGCGCTTGACCTGCGGTCGCCCTCATTCTGCGCAGGCGGCTTCCTTGCTGTGCGTGCAGCCGGCCTGCGGGAGGCGCCCCAGAGCTGCGGAGGTCTCCACCGACTGCTTTGGCGCAGCCAGGAGGGCCCTCTCCCACCTGAGAGCCAGGATGGAGGAGCTGTGGAGGGAGGAAGTGGACAAGATCACCAAGGCAGGTGCGTTACCAGGGGCAACCAGCTGGGCTTGTACCCCCGAATGCGCTGGACATGCATCTGTGTGTGAGTGTGTGTGTACGGCCTTCTTTAACAAATAGAGCCATTTCAAATTCTGCAGTTCATCTTCGTTCGTGAGTTGAGGGTAGTTTGCGTGGAATTCTTAGGTATCCCCGTTGTCTCCGAGGTCAAAGGTTAAATCTTCACGCTGTGGGTGTGTTGGTAAAGTCAGAGGCATGTTTTCCACCCGTGGAAACCCTTTCAGCTGCACTATTCAGCTCTGCGTTAGCTGAAAGCTCTGTGTTATCCTCTGTGTTATCCGTAGTGGCGCTCTCACAGACCATAACGCACTGACCATGAGTGCTGTCATATTCCTGCCATGTCACATGGGCGTGTCTTTGCTGTCGCTGGGAGACATGAGAGAACAATCCAGATGCAGTTCCTGCTAGTTTCAATCATGCACTGTAGTCGCATTGCAGTTACATTTTAGGTATTAGGCCAGTACTAATTCATCCGGAGTGAATTGCAGTTACATCCAGTCCATTGATACAGCTGGACATTTTACTCACGTGATGCCGGATAATCACCTTGTTCAAGGGGGGGGGGGCAACAGCATTGGCCCGGCTGGGAATCGAACCCATTTGAGTTTTCGGGTTCCGAGCCCAGTTCCCTAACCGCTACACTACGCCGCCTCCCTCGGTCCACGCTCGTTTCTTGCGCTCCTCTCGGCGCGTGCGACCGAATCCCCCTGACGCGAGGCCTCGGGGGAAGCCCCTGGAGGGGAGGAAACCCCCCGTCCCGGCGCGGAGAGTCTCCTTGGCCAGCGGGGGCTCAGCGCCAGGCGGTAACGGGGCGAGCGGGCTTTCCCACGAGAGCTGAAATCCCTGCGGAAGGCCAGAAGGCGGGGTCGGCCTGGAAGCAGGCGGGGGGGGGGGGGGGGTCTGACCTCTCCCCAGGGGAACGGGACCTTAAAATCCCCCCATCGCCACGGAGATGAGCTCACATCGCGCGGTGTTGAAACGCAGTGCAGTAGATCGATCTCGGCTGAAAACCAGGAAGTCAACAGCCTGGGAGAGACTGCTGACATAAGCCGTCGAAGTTTCCCTGCGAAAGTGCAATTGATGTGTGAACAATAATATATATGCCTTTACAGTTGGCTTTCTCCATGTCTCCTGCAGTGAACCCAAACGTCTATCAGTTGCCCGCCACTGACGGCTGCAAAGGTAAGCCTTTTACTGCGGGTGGGGGGGGGGGGCATCAGAGGTGATGGTCACCAAATGCTAGGTTAAGATTAAACAAGGCTTTGTCAGCATGTAGGACAAAATGGCTGTGTTTAAACAGCAATAAGAAATCCTTGTCTTTGACATTACATTACATTACATTACATTCATTTAGCAGACGCTTTTATCCAAAGCGACGTACAAAAAAGTGCATTTTCATGATCGTAGACACCTGCTGAACACGGGTTCAGTAAGGTACAATTACTTATTTTGTAAAGCTATTTCTAGCCGAGAACAAAGAACACTATCCTGGTCTAACATCTGCAAAGCCAAACTAGGCAGAAGAATAAGCTAGAGTATTAGGACAAATACAATTTACCAAGAAGTGCAGGGATGGGGCAACATGTAACAAGTGACAGGAAAAAGGGTTTTTTTTTTTTTTTTTTTTTTTTTTTTTTTTAAATATATATATACATGTAGGCCACACTGTTTCCTTTTTGTCTTGGAGTTTGGGGATGTGGTTGCATGAAGTCTGTTTCTTTTTGTTGTGTGGGTGGTGTATCTGTGAATGGTGCACAAAGGTGGAAAATCCAGGTTGAGAAGGTAAAGACCCTCCCCACTATTTGTCTCCAATCACCTGGATTTGCTAATTAGCACAATTCTTCAGCCAGGAGGTAGAACTAGTTGCTGAAATCAGCTGGCTGAGTTCATGGGTGTAGGAAGCGCACGGCGGGACTGGTACTTTCTCTGTCTCGTGGACGGTGCTCCTGTTGGCAAACGAGGCCAAGTTTAAGGGGCGCGTGTTCCCTCCCTCAGGGGCGGAGAAGATGGCGACCGCCGTCCCGTTCCCCCTCTCCTCCCTCAGCCTGCAGCAGTCGGACAAGCGGACCAGAGAGACCTTCCTCCGGTGTGAGTACCCCGCGGAAACCTGACGCGTCACGTGCCCCGTGCGGACACGAGTCTACACGACTCCGGCATGAGCCCCGTTGTTCTCGGAAACCAGATCCGTGTCATCCACGCCAGGCCGCTCCCCTCCTGCTCTCTCTCTCTCTCTCTCTCTCTCTCTCTCCCTCTCTCTCCCTCCCTCCTTGCTCGCACCACACACTCAGAAGGGCTCCAAAAAAGGCTAGCTACCTAGTTCAGGGGTTCTTTGTCTGGCGAAGTGGTTCAAAATGGAAGCTTTTGCAGTTTTTGCACACCATCGTAAAGAGTTCCATAAAGAACTAACAAGGGTTCCTCTATGGAGACAAAGAACCCATTTTTCTGACAGTGTAATTACTGTGCTTATTTTATTGTTTAAATATGACAAAAATCCAAGCACCTCAACATTCTTTAACATGTAACATTCCTGGTTTTATCTACAATGATAGGTAACAATGACAAGAAACATTACCCTGAGGTGCTAGGTTGTAATTTGCTAGCTAGCTCAGCGCTACTTAACTCCAGGTCCTGTGGGTCACAGCAGCTGCAGGTAGTTGCTCCATTCGTGTACTACACCACCTGATTTCACTAATTATTTTACTTCTTTGGTCCAGTAAGTACGCTCATTAGTGAAATCAGGTGGTGCAGTGCATGGTTGGAGCAAATACTTGCAGACACTCCAGCCCGCAGGATCTAGAGTTGAATAGCCCGTATGCTAGGTGGTTGGGGCATGGTGGTGAGTTCAGCATCCAATGCAGGGGTGCACAGCTCCTGTCTTGGAGTGCCGGTCCGCGTGCTGGTTTTTGTTCCAACCAGTTTGCTTAGTTTTAGTTTTCTGGCAGCGGTATAAACTACGCTTGTTCACTCCTGTACTTGAGCACAGTAAAATCATCACGCTTGCTGTCTGCAGCTGTAGCTGGTGCTTCAGTTCAAACTGTGATTGAGCTAACTGATTAAATAAAGAAGGGCAGAAGCTGGCACAAAATCCTGAAATGGATCAGCCCGTGTTGTGTACCTCTGGTCTGATGTAATGATTGGTCCATTCCCTTCCCCCTCCCCCTCCCCCTCTCCCTCTCCCTCCCGCAGATACCTGTCGCCTCTCTCTGGACGCAGACACGGCGCACCCCACTCTGGTGCTGTTTGGGGACCCCCCGGGCGTGCGGTGCGGGGAGGAGCCCCAGCCCTACGCCCCGCACCCCCAGCGCTTCGACAGCGTGGCTCAGGTCCTGTGCAGGGAAGGGCAGTTCGGGGGGTGCAGCTACTGGGAGGTGGAGTGGAGGGGGGGCGGCTGGGTGGACATCGGAGTGACCTACCGGGGCATCGGGCGGAAGGGGGGGGGCAAGCCCTGCCTGCTGGGCCGGAACGAGAACTCCTGGAGGCTGCGCTGCACGCACTCCGGCTACGCCGCCTGGCACGACAACCGCAAGACCACGGTGGCCGCCGCGCCCTGCCCCAGGATCGGGGTGCTCCTGGAGCGCCAGCAGGGGGCGCTCTCCTTCTACAGCCTCTCCAGCGCCGTCGCCCTCCTGCACACCTTCCACTGCCCCTTCTCTCAGCCTCTCTACCCAGCTTTCAGGCTGGACCTGGACTCCACGGTCCTCATCTGCCCCCCTGTCTCTCCCTCCGCCAGCTCTGACCTCTGATCCCAAAAGCTGCCCCTCCCCCTACCCTGCCCCCAGGGCCTTATCGGTCACCTGCAGCCTTTCACTAGCTCTCTTCTGCTAGCTCTCTGAGATGATAATGGTGGCATCAATAGGTCTCTGGATGGAAAGAAACTGCTTGCTAGCATTATCATGTTATCCTTGTACTGCAGTTATCCCACACACACAGAGACAGATCCACGCACACACACACACACAGACAGATCCACACACACACACACACACACACACACACACTCTCTCTCTGTGGTCCCACTCTTTTCAGATAGACACACATTACTGACCATACCCTTCGGCAGTCAGGCATTTCTCTGTGGTGCCATTGCCTTTACTCCTGGCCGGGAGGAACTACAAAAGTGTTCCCATGTTCCCGCATTCTTGCCTAATCTTCCAGCTTGAGTACTGGCTTTGTGAATGCCATGTCTGCCGAGCGTAGCTGGCAGCAGGGAGGGCGGGGGGGGGGGGTTCAAGTACGCATGGTACGCATACCCGGTCGATAACTCCTTCCTCCTCAATGTTTGTTGGTTCAGAATTTCCCCTGCTGAATTTCTGGCTATGCCACAGAATATATTCCATTCATTTTGTGAATGCTAGGAAAGTCATCTGACTCCCAAAGTACTTTTTTCTTTACTACTGAATGTAACTGTCCATGTTGCTGAAAAGCGGTGCTACAGTGACATTGCATTAGCTTCACAGGCAGGAAGTTTGTCATTTCCCACGGTGTCATATGCGACACCTTATAAAGTGCTTTTAAAAAAATGTACAAATAAAAACCTCCAGGGCATGTTCATCATTTGCTTCTATGCTGACCCTTGCCGCAGCCCTTCTCTGTGTTTGTAGCTAGTTTACTCAGAGAATCACAAGGACCGACTGAATCTTCTTGTTTTGTAGCTTGATCTTAACTCTAGAGGGCAGTTTTTAAAGGGTGTTTCTTATTTCTGATAATATTATGCATGGAAACAGTGGCACTTTTTGTAACATTGTCCTCTTACTAACACTGAAGTGGAACACTTTTTTATTTATTCACAACTAACAACAGCCAGAAAGCAGCAGACCTGCATATCATCCTAAAAATAGATCTCTGCTTAATGGTTTTTTTTCTCCCCCGTGTCATATTTTTTTTCCAACTGTGACAAATGAGTTGGGAATAATATTTGCCAGTGAAGGAAACGGTAATGAAATACTGTGTGTGGTTCCTGGTCTCTCAGTTCAGGAGCCCTGTCTACCTCTCCTCTCTATCGCTTATGCCTTATTGCCCTTTGCCGCTAGTCTTGTGGTTGTGGAAGTGTTTGTTTGTCTGTGTGTTTTACCGTTGGTATTTGTATATGCAATAAAAAAAAGGCATTTCAACTTATTTTTGAAAATCTAATGTTATACTGACATTCTCACAATTCATGACACTCTTAAAAGGGCAATTTTTTTCTTGATAAGGATGAGCCTGCAAGGTGCAAAAAAATTATTTCCATCGAACTCTGAAGCATTTCTTGTGACGTGCTTATGCAATGTAACAGTAGAAATTCACTGACTTTAACACGGCAAAATTTGTGTTAAATGCAACTAAATCAATGTGAGTGGTTACTCAAAATCGTGGGTTCACACAATTCACACAGCCAACTGTTCAAGCAAACAGAAGAGAGGCTTATCTTAATCACAGTTTCATGACAAAACAAAAAGGAATTATATCACCTAGTCCTACTCTGTCACAAACATTACATTAAGTGTTCATTATGGCTGGGGTCAATGCATGAGTTATACAAATCCTGCAGCCAGTCATTGTTTTCCGGACGATACTCGGTTTATTGATGTCAGCAGTAAAAAAAAAAGGGCCAACAGGCTGGGATATATCGGCAGAAGTGTTGAGTATAAATCAAAGGAAGTTATACAATACCTTTGTCAGACCTCATTGACAGTATTGCGTGCAGTTCTCGGGACCGTACTACAAGAATGATAAAGTATAGAGGCTCTGAAAAAGGTTCAAAGAAGGGCAACCAAATTGGTTCCTGCTATGAAAGATAAAAGTTATGAGCAAAGACATGAGATGCTTAATCTCTTCAGGCCTTTTAAAAGGAGACTTATTGGTGATTGGGGCTTTTAAATTTATGAAAGGGATTAACAAAGTGAAGTACTAGAGATTCTTCAATCCGAGTTCTGTTAGTAGAACAAGGGGGAATAAATAGAAATTAGGTCCCACCCCTTTTCTATAACTTGTATAAATGGTGAACTTCATGTTTATCATATATATCTATATATGAGATGTCCATAAACGGTTTCCTCTTAGTATAGTACCAAAGTACCAAAATTATACACATCTTCAGTTTGCAGATTACAGAAGGAGCAGTTTGCATCTTTTCAAAAACAAGTTAGTAGGATAACGTCTGTGAACCAGTGAATGCTGCTTGCACCTTTACTCGGAGCTGTGTGGCAAGGCGTCAGCTAACCGGGTGTGTTGTCGCACAAAAATCACGTGATTGCAAGCAGACGTTCAAATCAGTCTGGTCATATGACCAGCGGCTGTTGAGGAAGATGGTTCTCTGTCCGCTTGCAGCCGCTGCGGTGCTTCTGCTATTCTCCACCGGGGTTGTGGGGTTTCCTGTTGGCCAGGAACCCCACAATAGCCCAGGCTGTGGGTACAAGGTGAGAAACCTCGTGATTATTTCGGTAAAGTGGCAGTGACAGAGGCTGGAATGGTAGGATAGACAGAGACAGAACGGCAGAGCGAACTGGGAAATAATACATTTATGTTAGCTAGTATATTGTGTCGTTATTCTTGGTTTGTTCGCAAAGATGGAGTATTGATGTGCTTTTCGCATCGTATCATGTTATCATTACATTAATGTAAAAGTTGCCATCGACTATGTCACAGTGTGTTGTCATTTACAGTGAGGTGCGTTTAAAGCTGTGAGGTTATGCGTTGAAGTTTTGTAATAAATGCATAGCTACGTCGATTAAAAACAAATTAAAAACACAATGTCTTTCGCGTGTCTTTACGCGTGAACTGTTTCTTTAAAGAACTGAAACGGAAAAAGCCGGAGATTACAGCTTTTCCATTGTGTTCCTAACGAGTGCTTTTGGTTTCAGAAGTGTGAAGCCAGCGACAGTAAGGACTACTTCGCGCTGGTCTGAAAATTTCAAAATAAAAGTACAACGATAAAACCACTATTACGTTCAGCAAAATGAAATTAAGGAAACATTGGACTGCAGTTGTCCTAAAATATGAACTATTCGTACAGTATTAAAACAACTTCGATTTTAAACACAGACATTGTAAAACTATTCATAACACTGATATTAATTACAAACAAATTTCTTTTTTCTATTTTTTTCCCGTACATTTTTAACAATGACAATGCAAAATTTTAAATGGAGAATTAAAGATAAAATACACCCATTACTTTTAATTATTATTGCAATATCCAATACAACATTACATCAGTACATGAGTTTAACTGAATGGTAAGGGAAGAATTAGAGTAATTTAAAATGCATTACTTCAACATTCTGTGCTATCTTGTAACATCAACTATGCAACTTAAAACAAATAAATATGAAAATGGCGCTGGATATTGCAGTAGTATGGGAAGGAGAATAGGACAGTATTAACACTTGTTTGTAAAGGTGAAAACATCATGGCTGGGGTATAGGCATGCAGTACATAGGCGAATTTCATTCAATTAAGTCCCAATTGCTTTCTGATACCATAACAGATAACATGCTCTGCTGCCTCCCCTGGACGTATTGTCTCAATGATATGGGCGTGTTTTGAAAACCTTGGACCCTCCACTCTTCAGATATGGTGTCACTTATATCAAATAAGCATCATAGAAAATGTGGCTGGGGTTTGAACATGCAGTACATAGGCAAATTTAATTCAATTAAGTCCCAATTGCTTTCTGATAACATATGATATATCATGCTCTGCTGCTTCCCCTGGACATGTTGTCTCAATGATATGGGGGCGTTTTGAAAACCTTGGACCCTCCACTCTTCAGATATGGTGTCACTTATATCAAATAATCACCTATACTAGCAGTAGAGAGGAATACACTGTTTATTTGAACCACAACATTTTCTATCAAATTTTTTCTATCATGTTTATTTGATATCTTTGTCATCATCTCAATTTAGTGAAGGGCTGTATGCAGTAAATGTCCATTGTTAATTAAAGTCTTAACAGATAACTTTTGGTCTGGAATGTGGGTCCAAATGTTATCTATTTAGAGTTGAATTAGCACTGGACATTTTATTGTGTACTAACAAACCCATGCCACATAGCTTACTGGCTAATTGTTATAGGGTAAACTATTGTCTAAAGTTGTTAGAACACCTCAGTGGTAACATGACCTATTAATTATGACAAATATGCTGGAATCAGTTTTATATTCTCCTAAAAAAAAAAAAAAAAAAAAAAAAAAAAGCAAGATCATGGTATTTCATATTTAGACTTACTGCACTTCCAAGAATCAACATGGCAGAAATATATTTTTAAAAAAGCTTTATAAAAATACACTGCCTTTTTAATTGGCATTATAATTATAACGAAGGAGTATATTTACATGTCAAAACGTCGCTAGTTTAGAAAATAAACTTTGAGATATGTGTCTCGCTTTCGTGCAGGCAGACTTTTATTTTGAACGATTTCCGACGAAGCTGCCGTCTTCCTTTCGCTCACCGTCGCTCATTTCACGGTACTTTTGGTCACCATACTGCCTGACATCGAGAATTGTGCGTCACAGTATGCTCTATCAGTTGCCCGAAAGGGTCAACTGCAGTATTTTCCTGGAGTTTGAACCTATAAACCACAGAATTGCAGTGCAACTGGAACAGCTCATTGTTATTACACAGATTTGTATAGGTGTTCCAGTTGTAATGCAGTTCTGTCGTTTAGAGGTTTAAACCTGTGGTTTAAACTCCAGGTAAAAAAAACTGAAATTGAGCCTTTAAATTTCGAACATCTGAGTGTGCATATAGTTTACCGTGACACACAAGTCTTGATATATTCTGGTAACAGCGCGGTGCTCAGCTAAGCACACTGCAGTTGAACCAAAATGTTTTCGTGGTGTTGACTGTGAACCAGGCACCATTCTTTGATAGACTGGTTAAAATAAAGGATGTTGTGAACTGGGAGTGGCATCTCTACCTCCCTGGACAAAAGCTCACTTTGTCTCACTTTACTACCTGTCTCCTTCTCACTACCCATTTCTGATTATGCACAACTCTGTGTGTGCATGTGTGTGCGTGTGCATGTGTGTGTGTGTGTGTGTTTATGTTCATGTGCACACACAGTCATGTCCAGCAACACAGCCCGCCATGCTGAATGTCCACTTGGTCCCCCACACACACGATGACGTTGGTTGGCTCAAGACTGTGGACCAGTACTTCTACGGAGGTCAGTCTTGTTTCTCTTTTTATGGCTCTGCGTGTCCTACCCTTTGTACAGACTGTGGGCAGCCAGTCTTTATTGATAAAGCCTGTAAATCAGTGATGGATCTGGTTCTGTTTCAGGGTGGGCGGGCGTTATAACATTATAAACTCAGTTATAAAGAAGGGAAGAGGTGTCGATATTCTGTAGAAAGACAATTGGGAAACATCTGCGGTTAGTTGTGTGGTGCAAGATGCTGATGTTTTACAGTTCTGACCGACATGACCACTTTTAATTGGGTGAAATCACCCAGGGTGTTCCCATGCAGCAGGACTAGTTTGAGATGAATAGCTGGGTGCTCTTGTGATACGTGTGTGTTATTATTACACCATGCGGGTGTGTTTCACTTCCCTTATTCATGTCAACATAAAATCCAGTTTTCTTGAGCATTTAACCCATCCTGTGAGAATGCGGACAGTGCCTCCCTATTGGTCTATATAATCTACCCTGAATGCACCTGCGAAGTCTAGGTTGTTGTGGTGAAGGGTGAATAGACTCTGGTGATGGCGATGTGCAGGGCGATGTGTAGGGCGATGTGTGTGCAAGCCTGGTTGGGCGTGTGTGGGGCGCGGTGGGGAAATGGCGGGTCACGGAGTGTTGGGCGCGTGTTCCAGAGCGTAACTACATCCAGCACGCGGGCGTGCAGTACATCCTGGACTCGGTGGTGGAGCAGCTGCAGCAGGACCCCGCCCGCCGCTTCATCTACGTGGAGACGGCCTTCTTCTTCCGCTGGTGGAGGCAGCAGAGCGCCCGGATGCAGCAGGTCGTCACGCAGCTGGTCAACGAAGGTGAGGGGGTGAGGGGGTGAGGGGGTGAGGGAGGGAGGGAGGGAGGGGGGCGGAGCCAGGCGTTTCGGGGGCCCGGGGGAAAGGCCCCGCTGTCCTGACCGCCGCCCTCTGTCCCGCCTCCCGCAGGCCGTCTGGAGTTCGTCAACGGCGGCTGGTGCATGAGCGACGAGGCCACCACGCACTACAGCGCCGTCATCGACCAGATGACCCTGGGCCTGCGCTTCCTCAACGACACCTTCGGCCCCTGCGGCCGCCCCCGGGTCGCCTGGCACATCGATCCGTTCGGCCACGCCCGCGAACACGCCTCCATGTTCGCTCAGGTAGCGTGCGGCTCAGGAGCCGGGGTTAAGCAATGAACCGTAAAGATAATTACCAAGTAATGCCCAAAGAAAATCAGTGATTCAAATTGTTTTTATTTTTTATTTAGAAAGTATTTCACTTGACCTGTTTTTTTTTTTCAGTTAGCGTTCTTCTCCACATGGTGGCGCTGCAGCAAATAAACACCGAAGCAATAAATGAACTTTCCCGTGCCCTTTCAGTAATACAGGAAGATGCTGCCTGCTAGGCACAGTTATTGTACGCATCACGTGCTGTGATGTCACTGCTGATGTCACTGCTTATGCTGTCACATGTACACTTTGCCTTTGCTGCTCACCCTTCAGATGGGCTACGATGGCTTGTTCTTCGGGAGGCTGGACTACCGGGACAAGGCGAGGAGAATGAAGGAGAAGGACATGGAGATGGTGTGGAGGGCCAGCGACAGCCTCGCACCCCCTACCGCCGACCTTTTCACTGGTAATGACCTCTGACACCGGCGCTGCCAACCACTCTGATGTCACCACCCCCACTGACAGCCCCACTGCATTCCTCTTGACTGACAAAACCCCGCCTCCCCGCCCGTCCTTCATCAGGTGTCCTGCCCAATGGCTACAACCCTCCCGAAGGGTTCTGCTGGGACCAGTCCTGCTCAGACGCGCCCATCCAGGACGACCCCAGCCTGGAGGACTACAACGTGGATGCCATCGTCCAGAAATTCCTGAAGGCGGCCAATGACCAGGTATGGCCCCCGGCGTTCCTCCATCGCGAGGACGCGCTAATGCGCGCGCCGCCCGCTAACGTTGCTCTGGGATCAATACGCTCTGAGCTGCGCTGCCTGTGGACCTGTGGGCCATTAGCTGTTTTCAGTATAAAAAAATCAACACCTTTGCTAGCTACGCTTGTGTGCTGCTTGACCATCTTCCCCAGCTAAGGTAGTAAAAACATGGCCGAACAGCGTGCTGAGGGTGATGTGCTCTTCTCATAGCGAGTCTCTGCTCCTGCAGGCTGCTCTGTACAGAACCAACCACATCATCATGACCATGGGATCCGACTTCCAGTACGAGAATGCCAACCTGTGGTACAAGAACTTGGACAAGCTCATCCGCTACGTCAATGCCCTGGTAAAAACCTGTGTGTGTAGGTGTGTGTGCGGGCCAAGTCAATGGAATGTCTTATTTTTAGTAACAGGCATATGTACAAGTAGCCTGAGGTAAATTGCAGTTTGCTTGTATACAGTTGCATGTTGCAGCTGCATGTGTGAGTGTGTGTGTCTGTGTCTGTCTGCCTGTGTGTGAGTGTGTGAGGGAGTGTGTACGCTAAAAGTGACCTGCTGTGGGTGTCCTCCTCAGCAATCCCAGGGCAGCAAGGTGAACCTGCTGTACTCCACTCCATCCTGCTACCTCCAGGAGCTGCACCGGGCCAACCTCACATGGTGAGTGAACAGCAGAGCTGTCAATCACGCTCCACCCCCTCCCACACTCCGCCCCTCTAATACTGCCGTTTCACTCACTGTCCCCAAAACGCAGGACAAGCCTTCTTCAGTGCGTTCAGATGGAGGCTGTTTTTCAGCTACACGTGGGCTTGTAACCCTTCGTTAGTTTATGCTTTTAAATATTTCATCATGAAATAGCCATCATAATAAAGGTTTTTTTTGGTAATGGCACGCTCCGCTGTGAGAGGTTGTCAGCCTCTCTCTCATTCTTCCTTTATCACTCTTTCTACCCCTGTCTGTACTTTTCTTTATCTTCCTCTCTTACCCTCCTCTTTCTTTCTCTCCGTCTGTCTCCTACCCTCGTCTCTCCCGCTCTCGCAGGTCCGTGAAGACGGACGATTTCTTCCCCTACGCTGACGATGCGCATGACTTCTGGACGGGCTACTTCACCAGCCGGCCAGCGCTGAAGGCCTATGAGAGGGTCAGCAACAGCCTTCTGCAGGTACGGTGCTAACGTGCTAACGTGCTCCCTGAACCCCCTCTGCAGCCACCAAGTGTGTGTGCGCTGTTCGTCCCATTTGCGCAGACATTGGCACTCTTAAATTCTGCTTTATTTTAATTTTGTGTCTTTGTAGTGCTAAATGTGCTAGTTTTCTGTGGGGCTTTCCCAGTATAAGATTATTGCCATCTGTGCGCCACACAGAGGAAGTACAGTAAGACTATTGCCACACCCCCAACGCCTCCGAATGAGTTAGTGATATCAGACAGGAACAGCTGCCGCAAAAGATAACACTACTCTAGTCTAATGGTCAGTCTCCATTAGGAAGACGTGTTTCTAAGTACTTGTATAATGAAAGCCCCTCAATTATTCTCCACAGTCTTGGCTGTAGTTTGGAATCCATAGAAGGATGGCATTATGGTTATTTGCTTTATTGGAGATAGTGTTTTTCTTTTATTTAAAAAAAAAACTTTGATATGGTATCTTAAGTATACATAATATAAAAGTTCTATTTGGTGTGGATAAGGGCAAACAGAAGTTATAATACTCAAGAATAAAAAATACACAAGCATGACAGCCTACAAAATGAATTTCGAAATGTCGATGGTTGCAGTACCTCTAGTTCACAGTAGAGGGAAGTAGTGTCACATTTTATGCAGTACCCATAGTCTCCACTAGGAGTGCTGCTGTAGAGGTCCTGAGAGTTGGAGAGCTTGGGCCAGGGCAGTAATGTGGGTGTGCTTCCTCACAGGTCTGTAACCAGCTGGAAGTCCTCGGAGGGCCAAGCTCCAGGAGAGGTCCCCATGGCGACGGAGACAGTGAAACGCTTAGTAAGTGTATGTTAGAGACAGTTGTGAAACGTGGGAAAAATCACACTATGACTCCAGGGAATTTTTTCTTGCCACCGTTTCCTTTGGCTTGCTGTGCACAAGTATAGGACAGAGTATCCTGTGACAAATTTGTATTGTGACAAATCCCTTGTAAAACATGTATAAAAAAATTGATTGATTAATTGCTGGCTGTCTATTCAGTGTCAAAAAGACGAGATGGTCCAGGGGTAGTGCTGTGATTGGTTCACCCCCTGTGTGACGTAACGTGATCTGTGTGCTGATTGGCAGGGAGGGCTGTGGGTGTGGCACAGCACCACGACGCTGTGTCCGGGACTGCGAAACAGCACGTAGCCGATGATTACTCAAAGAGGCTGGCCGTAGGCTCCGCACACTGCCAGGTACTGTGCCTTTGTGTGCGCAAACACGCATGCGTAAGTCTGGCTAATTCAACTGGACTGTAGAGTGTAGCTGATGGGAAACTGACAAGAAGTTCCTAAAACAGGTCCTGGTCAGTAGCTCTCTGTCCCTCTGTGTCTCTCTCAGGTGCTGGTCAGTAACTCTCAGTCCCTCTGTGTCTCTCTCAGGTGCTGGTCAGTAACTCTCAGTCCCTCTGTGTCTCTCTCAGGTGCTGGTCAGTAACTCTCAGTCCCTCTGTGTCTCTCTCAGGTGCTGGTCAGTAACTCTCAGTCCCTCTGTGTCTCTCTCTCAGGTCCTGGTCAGTAACTCTCTGTCCCTCTGTGTCTCTCTCTCAGGTACTGGTCAGTAACTCTCTGTCCCTCTGTGTCTCTCTCTCAGGTACTGGTCAGTAACTCTCTGTCCCTCTGTGTCTCTCTCTCTCAGGTACTGGTCAGTAACTCTCTGTCGAAGCTCAGCGGTTCTTCCGTCCCTCGGACTTACTGTGAGAAGCTGAACATCAGCGTGTGCCCCCTCACGGAGAGCAGTCACGAGGTGGGCCCCCCCGACGACGCGCAGCGGACCGGACCGGACCGACCGCCGCCAACGCTCCGACCGCCCGTATCCATGGCGACAGAGCCTAAAGTGCCCCTCCCCTCCTCTCTCCCTTCCAGTTCTCAGTGACCGTGTACAACCCGCTGTCGCGCCCCGTCGACTGGCCGGTGCGGCTGCCCGTCAACGGCACGCACTACACCGTGACCCGCCCCGGCGGAAGTTTAGTGGACAGCGAGGTGAGGCCCTCGGGCGGCTGTCTCTGTGAGCATGTGCGCGCGCGTTAGCGTAGCATGCCCGCGTTGAGTGGCTTAGCGCAGGGTGAATGGGTGCTGGGGGGTATGCCATGGGGTCCTGTGTGACTGTCCAGTGTCATAATTAGGCACTGCTGTTGTCCCTCTGAGTGAGGCACAACCCACATTCCTCTTCTGAATAGCCAGCTGCATAAATGGCTACTGTGTAAAATATGTAAGTTTGAGTTTTTTTTTTTCCTATGGGAAGGTTTTTTTACCTCACTTGCTGAATTTTTCAGGCTCGCCCTTGCCCAGTTTTTCCTACTCCTGTTTTTGGGTAAATGTTTGCGATGTGTGCATTTCTTTTCCATTCCTTTATGTGAAATGGCTTCACAGCAGTCACACGTGCGTCTCTGGGAGTATGAGTGCCTCTCGGTCAGTCCGGGAGTGTGAGACCCACAGCTGCGGCCGCGTCAGGGCCTGATGATTTTCTCCCGGCTTTCAGGTAGTGCCGGTGTCGCAGGCCACGAAGGACATCCGGAGAGACGGCGGGTATGCCGCCAATGAGCTGGTCTTCCAGGCGACGGCGCCCCCTATGGGCTTCAGCACCTACTCCGTCTCCCTGGTCCAAAACCGGCCTCCTCCGGCCCCGCCTCTGCCTGGCGCCCCTCCCGTCTTAGAGAATCAGGTCTGCCTGTGACGCCCCGCCCCGCCCGATCGCTAGAGTTCTCCTCTGTCTGTACCCGGCTGCTTCTGTCACTCACTGTCACCCCTCCCTGCACACCAGTATCTCAGGGTGACCTTTGACCCCGACACGGGCCTGCTGAGCAGCCTCACCAACCTGGAGACGAAGCAGACGGTGCAGCTCAAGCAGAACTTCTACTGGTCAGTCTGCTCTCTCTCTGTTCAAATTAAATTGGCTTAATTGAAATACAACTGTAATTATTGCCAAACAATACAGATTGATACTGTGTAAAATAATGGTGATATTAAGATAATAATAATGATAAATGTGACAATATATAACAATAACAACAATAACGGAAAACAACGGCAACAATGATAAATCATATGGACACGTTTATATGTTTGGAGTGGGTGGTCACTCACTGTCCCTCTGGTTATGACAGGCTGAAATGAACTCACACACACACACACACACACACACTGTCTCTCTTTCTTGCTCTCTCTCTTTCACAGCCTCTCTCTCTCAAGTGTTTTTCTTTTGTTGAGGTAATCAAAAATTCCTTTACAACTGAGCTCTATTTTTGAAACGATGGTTGGGGGAAAAAAAAGCTTTTAGAAGTTTGATCTCTCAGTCTCTTTCTCTTTCTGTTTGACTTTCTGTGCCTGCCACTTTTGTTGATGGAGCTCTGAGAACTCACCAATGAAGTTTCATATTTTTGTTCTTGGTTTTTGTTCAGTATTCCCAGTTGTCATTGTGTGTGCTGTATGATGGAGCGCACGTTGGTCATTAATAGAATGTCTAGGATGTGCAGTTTGTGTTGTCATGGTAATGTACGTGTGTCGCAGGTACAACGCCAGCGTGGGAAATAGAGAAAGCATCCAGCCCTCCGGAGCCTACATCTTCAGGCCCAACTCTTCGACACCAGTGCCCGTCAGCCTGACCGCCAAGACCCAGGCGCTGAAGGTGAGTAACATGGAGTTAACAAACGCGCTGTGCACTGTTCACCTGCCTGTGCACACAGCGCGTACGTGCTGTTAAAGGCGTACTGTCCATGGTGTTTACCTGGAAACTATTATAAAATAACCATGCTAAGGCATGTATATGATGCACTGGAAATCTCTGTCTTTACAACAGTTTTGCCCATTTTGGGCGTGTGGGTGTGGCTGCAGAGCTAGCTAGGGAAGAAGTCCAGATACAGCGAAGCAAAAAGACAAGCCGACAGGGCTTGTTCAAGAACTAGATTTAACCTTGGCATTGCTTTTCCTTTGTGGCATCAGCTGAAGTTCGCCAAGGGGATTAAAAGTAATTCGGCTTGTTTTCTGTTGGACCTGTAAGTAACATTACCGGCAGTGTGACGCGAGCAACAATAAGGACATTTTCAAGGGTCTGAAATTTTCAAATTTCAAGTTCCGACAATAAAACCACCTTTTTTTATATTACATTCATAATGGAATGAATTAAGCCATAATCGAATCTGCCTTCTTTTTGTCACTCATGGTACTAACATTACCTCAAACTATCCAGCTACCTACGTTAGGTGGGATAACTCAGCGTGAGTGTGTGGAGTTCAAGACAGAGGAGAAGACTTTTTAGATTGTAAACACTGGCTAAGTAATCCTGCATAGTATGCCTTTAATGTGCAAGTACAGGTCATAGACTTAATGTGTGTTTGTGTTATACCTTAAAAATTGTGATTTAGTTGTGTCTGCTTGAATAGTATACATTTTTCCTCTTCTAACTTCACCAGTAACACTTTTTCCATCCTTACTCATCTCTCTCTCTCTCTCTCTCTCTCTCTCAGAACTCGGTGGTGCAGGAGGTGTATCAGCAGTTTGGACCCTGGGTGTCTCAGGTGGTGCGGCTGTATGAGCACAGCCAGGAGCTGGAGCTGGAGTGGACTGTGGGGCCTGTCCCTGTACGGTGAGTCACACGCACACATTAACATTCCACGCTTCACACACACACACACACACACACAAGCACGCGCACACATACACGCTTCACACACACACACACATACACACACACACACTCACTCACACCCACACATGAACACACACACACATACGTGCATACACTCACAGACACACACACTCATACTCGTACATATGCACACACATACTCACTCACACTGTGATGGAATACAGTTTCATTGTCAACCAACTCCAACTTGTCAATGGACACAGTCAAATGATGTTCAGCCAATTTAGAGATATCCAGTTATCTTCACTTTATTCATCATGTGCAAAAGTTTATACAAATTAAACAAAGTTGAAGAGGCTTTAGTTAGTGTGGTAAAAGAATGCAAAAATGTGACAGTTTTTTATTCACTGTTACTCTCACTCTCTTTTTCTCTCTCTCTCTCTCTCAGAGATGGCTTTGGGAAGGAGGTAATCACTCGTCTGGATACCAACATTAACTCCTCTGGCCTCTTCTACACAGACTCCAACGGCAGGGAGGTCCTGGAGAGACGGTGAGGGAGGGAGGGAAGGAGGGAGGGGGGGGGAGAGGGGGAAGAGTTCTAAAAGAGAGAGAGAGAGGGGGGAAGGGGATGGTGAGAGAAAGCAGACAGAAGCCAGAAGAGAGAGGTGCTGAGCAGGATACTTTGGGAAAGATGGTGCCATATTCAGTTCACACCCTCAATCTCCACTCCCTGTGATTCATTCCTCACTATCCTGCAAGACAGCACGTGATTGGCCGTAGAGTTTCCCAAGGTGGGCTTTCATAGGCAGGGTACATTCCCAAAGTCTTAATTGGTTTACAGTCAATTGAGGTCTTCACATTTGTGGTCTCTGAGTATTTACCTCCTGCCTTTAGGTTTACTGTTGCTCCAAAGCGTGATTTATGCACTTGCCATCTCACTGTAAGTCGCTCCGGATAAGAGCGTCTGCCAAATGCCAGTAACGTGATGTAATTGTGCTCCTCACCTCACTGCTCCGTAGTGACATCTGCTGGCCGATAAGGTGTCTGCAGCCTTCACTGTTACCAGCTGTGTGGGCCTTTGGTGATAGAGAGGGTTCATCATTCCTGTACTGCTGTACTGGATATAGCTTAAATGACCTAATCAATGATTTGTTTGAAGACATCATAAGCTTAGAAAAACAAAAGCAGTTGATTTATTCAAATCGGCAAGTCACGGATGGCTCGTGTTTCCCATCGTTTTAAAGAGTGCAGTCACTGTGAACTGCTATGCCAGGACAAGGCAGCTGATTGCTGGTTTTCAGCAGTATGTGTATGCTGGTTGGCTCTGCTGATTTCATGGAATTGTTGCTGTTTTGTTGCTTAGAAACTTTGACCAGGCATTCCAAAATGGGATCAGTGGAAAGAAAAAGGGGGGCGGGGATTGAAACGTGAAAGGCTCAGTGAGATGAAAAAACTGAGAGAAAGGCTGGAGGATGCTGAAGAGGGGAGGGGCTAAGCGGTTCAGAAGTGATTTCATTGGTCATTTTCATGTGCTTGCAACCTCTTCGTCGCGCAGGAGGGATTTCCGCCCCACATGGGTCCTGAAGCAGACGGAGCCCATCGCTGGAAACTACTACCCAATCAACTCGCGCATCTACATCAAGGTCAGCCAGCCAGCCAATCAGCCAGTCTCTCTGTCAAGTACTCACTACAACATCTCCCTCTAGTTCTCTATCTTTATCTTCCACACTCCATTTCCCCCTGTTCTTGCAGTTCTTTAATACCCTTCTCTCTGTCTTTCTCCTTAAATTCCTGTCTCTCTCTTCTTTACTCTCTCTCTCTCTCTCTCTCTCTATACTCTGTCCTGTTCCTGTGATCAGTGTGATGTCAGGAGCAGCAGAAGGTGAAATGGGAGGGTGGAGCATGTCACCCTGCTGTGGGAGTGTTTATGTAAAAGTCAGGCCCCCAGTCTCAGTATTCTGTCTGTCTGTCCTTGTGTCTGTCTGTGTGTCTGTCCCTTGTTCAGGACCAGGAGCAGCAGCTGACTGTGGTGACTGACCGCTCTCAGGGTGGGAGCAGCATCCAGGATGGGTCTCTGGAGATCATGGTGAGAGGGACACTCACACACGCGCACACACTCACATGCCCCATACACACACACACGCACACACGCACGCACTCACATGCCACGCGCCGCACACACACACACACACACACACACACACACACACACACACTCACACACCAGCTTTAGAAGCTGTAGTTTTAACACCTTGCTGTCTCTCAGCTGCACAGGAGACTGCTGGTGGACGATTTTCGGGGGGTGGGGGAGGCCCTGTCTGAGCCGGGGGAGTACGGCGAGGGGCTGGTGGTGCGAGGGCGCCTCCTGCTGGCTCTCACGCCTCCCAGCACTGCGGCAGAAACACACCGCCGTCTGGCGGAGTCCCTGGTGCTGCAGCCGCTGCTCTCTGTGCAGTCCGGACCCCTGCGCCCCAACACCCGGCTGGAGGTGAGGGGGGTGTACACTGCTTGGGGGGGGGGGGCACACGCTGCCAAGGGGGACTGAGCTATGGGTAGGCAAGTATGCTGATTCAGACATGGCTGAGGACAGTTGGTGGGAACCTCAAATTGGTTAATGGTGGATGAGCCAGAAAGTTTAATACCTGAAAGCAGGGGCAGAACTGGTTGAGAATAAGGAGCAAATGGAGAGAATGAGAGGATGGAGAGAACGGAAAGAAAGGAGAGAATGAGAAGATGGAGAGAATGGAAAGAAAGGAGAGAATGAGAGGACGGTGCACGTGTGAAATGTAGGACTGCGGAACACAGGGAGGGGCAGTGAAAAGGTGCGCTCTTCTCCCGTGCTTTTCTCCCTCAGTTCTCTGGGCTCCAGAGCGCGCTGCCCCCTGCTGTTCACCTGCTGACGGTGTCTGAGTGGGGCGAGGACTCGGTCCTGCTGAGGCTGGAGCACCAGTTCCAGGCGCAGGAGAGCGCCAAGCTTTCGCAGCCGGTCACCGTCGACCTGCAGGTGAGGTCGCCGCCCGCCGCTCCATCGCCGAGGTTCACCGGGCCTGCAGGTCTCTCATTCGGGGAACGTCTTGGCCAATAGAAAGCTCCCCGTTTCATCACCAGTCCCTTAGACGCTCGGTTTGCCGTCCAAAGGAAGCTGGGACGGGTGAGCCTGATAAACGAAGCCAACACTCTCTCTGACCCGCTCTCTCCGCAGAAACTCTTCTCCACCCTGACAGTTGTGGGCGTGTCCGAAATGAGCCTGGCAGCCAATCAGTGGAAAGATGAGATGACCCGCATGGACTGGAAGGGCCGCACAGGTAGGCTGGTGTCCAAACAGCGATTGATCTGATCTGATCTTCTACACATGACTAAACCCAGCGTCTTTCCTCCTGTCTTCACATGCCGTGTGTAGATTATGTAAAACTCCTTTCCTTTCCTTTTCATGAATTGGTGTGAAAAATGACCGAACGAACAACGGGCACTTTGCTTTTCCGTTTTTATTTTTTTTGTTGTATGCAGAATTATTTTGCTTTCTTCTGAAATGCCAAAGCACGCCCTGGTCCTGAACACGCATTAGCCTCCGTGTCATGGCACCCTTGGGAAGAGAGAAACCGCATTAACGCAACGCGCGAGTCTACGCTCAATCTGCGGTGAGACGGTGAACGCGTCTTGCGTGATGAGATGCCGTTGGCTCTGATGCGTTTCCCTGGGCTCCGCCGGCAGGAAATCGTTTGAACGCGCCTGCTAGCGCGGCGCTGGCTTCAGAGGAAAGCGCTAAATGAGATTAGAAAATGAGATTAAAAGGCTGAATGCACTCGAGGGACAGCTGGGTGCGTGCCCGTTTGATTGAGCCGAGAACGTGGTTCTAATGTACTACGAACTCCCCGAGGACTGGATTTCAGCACGGATTATGGCTTGGTTCAGGACATGAAACGCAGATCCCAGTTTTCATAGCGCTGTCGTAGAGAGGTACTTAGCATTTTTTTATTATATTGCGGGCTTTTATCAGACGCTCTTATCTACAGCAACTTGGACAACTTCTTGCTTTTCTGCATAGTATACATTTGTACTGAGTACCTTGCTCAAGAGTACAACAACATTGTCCTACCTGGGAATCAAACCTGCAACCTTTAGTTTACCCGCCCAGTTCCCTAACTGTTATACTACACTGCCATCTTCTTCAGCCACACCCATTGCTAACAGGTGCATAAAATCAAGCATACGGCCATGCAGTCTCCATAAATCTGCTAGAGCTGCCCCAGTCAACTGTAAGTATAGTTATTGTGAAGTGGAAACTTCTAGGAGCAACAACAGCTCAGCCATGAAGCGGTAGGCCACACAAGCTCACAGAACGGGTAAAAATAAAATCTAAAATATTAAAAAGAACGGGACCGCCGATTGCTGAAGTGTGTAGCGTGTAATAATCCTCTGTCCTCGGTTGCAACACTCTACCGAGTTCCAGACTGCCTCTGGAAGCAACGTCAGCGCAAGAACTGTTCGCCGTGAGCTTCATGAAATGGGTTTCCGTGGTTGAGTAGCCACACACAAGCCTAAGATCACCATGCACAATGCCAAGTGTTGGCTGGAGTGGTGTAAAGCCACTTGCGAATTTGGGTTCAGCAAATGACAAGAGTGCACTACTTGCCTGAATGCATAGTGCCAACTGTAAAGTTTGGTGGAGGAGGAATGATGGTCTGGGGCTGTTTTTCATGGTTTGGGCTAGGCCCCTTAGTTCCAGTGAAGGGAGATCTTAATGTTACAGCTTACAATGACATTCTAGAGAATTGTGTGCTTCCAACTTTGTGGCAACAGTTTGGGGAAGGCCCTATCCTGTTTCAGCATGACAATTCCACCCTGGACAAAGTAGGATCTATAAAGAAATGGTTTGCCGAGTTTGTTGTAGAAGAACTTGACTGGCCTGCGCAGAGGCCTGACCTCAACCCCACCAAACACCTTTGGGATCAATTAGAATGCTGACTTTGAGCCAGGTCTTTTCACCCAACATTAGTGCCTGACCTCACTAATGCTCTTGTGGCTGAATGGAAGCAAATCCCTGCAGCCATGCTCCAAAATCTACTGGAAAGCCTTCCCAGAAGAGTGGAGGCAGTTATAGCGGCAAAGGGGGCACCCAGTCCATATTGATGCCATTGGGTTTTGACAGAAATGTTAAGCACATATGGCTGCGATGTTCAGGAGTCCACATACTTTTGGTCATGTAGTGTACTGTAGAAACCCCTGTTACATCCTTATTGGCCTTGTTTGGGGACATTTACACACTGTGATTTGGCTGTGTGTGTTTCAGATGAGAAACCCCTGCAGAAAGAGCAAGGAGACCCCTCTACATGGGAGGTGACGCTGAAGCCCATGGAGATCCGCACCTTCCTGCTTCGCATCAAGAGATAGCCAATCACGTACCAGCAAACGCACCACATCCTATTACTGATCAGTAACACACATCAGCCAATCTCTGCGTTCTCATTTCTTCATCCAATCACAGGATCAGCGAGCAGTATTTCAAGATCATTTCCCAGATAATTTCCAATCCACACTTGTCTTATTTTGAAGATAATATCATTTACAGATAAATTTAGCGCCTTTTGAAGAAGCCTATTCAGGTAGTTCTGACCCAAAACAGCATTTAAGTACTTCTAGAATCATCTCAAGCTTTTCCACCCAGGGACACCACTGAGCTACAAATTAAGCTAGAACCAGAAACCAAAAACAAGCCATTTTTATGCACTTTTATTATCCATCTACCTTGTATTTAATTCCACCGCTGTCCATTCCATGATTCCTTGTGTCTCTCAGAAAGAGCAGCGGTCTCCCCCTCTGATACTTAGACAGGAGGAGACGTTTGGCTTTTTAATAACCACAGGCCAGAGCGGTCTGACGCCAGTGGCAGCAACGGAACCTCCGTCTGTGTTTACGTTGCCGAGATACTGTTCCCTGGAGCTGTCCCAGGGTATTCTGATGCACTGCTGCTTTCCGGGGGGTGGGGGGTCTCTAGCGTTTTCATGTTTTGGCTTTTAAAGATCCAGCGCACACAAAGATCCTGGCACATGCACTCTGGAGAGTACTTCCTGTCGCATGCTACGATTAACTTCACGCTCTGGCATTGCAGTCTGCCTGCTGGGCGTTCCGTATGCACGTAGTCCTCTTTACTCAGCGATTCATCAACAGTACAGTACGCCTGAATTTTCTAAAACGTGATTTTTTTTAAGAAGAAAAAATTATTTGTAAATAATGTTTCTCGTCGATAGCGATGAGCAGCTGAAATAAAGGGCAGGTTCTGCAGAGCTGTCTGGGTTTGATTATTTATGCCTGGTTATGTACACCCATGATCACACGCCACATTTCTGTGGGTGTGATCATGGGTGTGGTGGACGGTTCACCCCTTTTTGTATTTTACATTATTCAGATGGTGGAAAGCAGAGAGGATAACAGATAAGGGATCACAGTTTAGCAGGTGCCATTGGGGGGGGGGGGGGTTGTACACTGCCACTCTATGGCCTGCACAAGTCCTGTCTGCGCTGCCTGGTCTAAGGTTAGCTTTACCTGCTAACAGCCACGCAATGGTGAGGGACTACAAAAAAAAAGAGGAATGGGAATTTGGATTGGGTGAACACTCTTAATCTAACGTGTCATTTTTTTTGGTAAAAGGGCAAGAGTAATATCAGGAGAAAATAGCCTCTGCTCAGTGTGGTTCGAGTGCCAGCAAGCTTAGTTTCACAGCGTGTGCACTTGCTGGCCTGTGGAGAGATTTGATCAGAGCATGGGCGACCTCACTACATCAAAACACGTTTATTTCAGAACAAGCCACCCCACGCTCTCTACGTGCCTCTGATGAGAGAAAGGCCTCTTATTCCCAGTACCAGCTGGGACGGATACGATCGTACTTCCCGGCGAAAATCGGGCGCTTTGACCGCCGTACACACGCGTCTGATGGCACTCAAAGGCCCGCTCACCACGAGAGCTCCTGAGGTTTAGTCACATGGTGCCCGGCTGCTCTGGCTCACCGTTATGTGCACCCTCAGTCCGCGGGGCCAGAAGCAACCACTTTCACACATCCACTCGCTAAAACACCACAAAAGAGCATCCATTCAGCTATGAATAGACGTCCTGTGTCTGACTGTTGGACAAAAAAAAAAAAAAACATTTAACAAAGTGGACAAATTAGCGTGGGAGGGAGCGTTCAGCAGCGTTCAGACCCGCCGTCGATGTTCAGCCCGCGGCTGTCCGGCACCGTGCTCAGAAGCGGCGCCTCCGAGGAGCTGTCCTTTCCACTCGCTCGTACCCAGAGAACGCCGCAAAGGTCAGGGCAGAGTTACGGCAGAATAGATTACAGCGCGGACGCAGTGACATCAAAGAGAGGAGGAGGAGGGGGGGGGGGGGGGGAGGAGGAGGAGGAGGAGGGAAAAGGACACAGGGTTCTCTAAGGCCAGGACAGCCTACGGCGACCCTGCTTCACCTGCGGGCGCCGGGGAGCGGACGGGACCAGGCCACCGTTTGAATACGGGACGTCTCGCTATGGCTTATGACCTGGAGGGAACAAACACACGATACGCAGCGCTCACACACACACACACACACACACACATTCACACACACACACGCATGCGCGCACACACACTCTCACACACACACACACACACACACATGCTCTCACTCACACACACACACACACACACACACACACACACACACACACACACACACACACACACACACACACACACACACACACACACACACACACACACACACACACACACACACACATATACATGCGCACATACACACGCTCACACACACGTACGCACGCACTCTCACACATATACACACACACGCACGCACGCACACACACACACAGGAACGCACGCACACAGCGTGTAAAAGGCATTTTATTGGCCCAAAAAAATGCAAAGAAAACAACAAAAATGATTAAAATACTGACTAGCTCCAGCTCCTCTTGATGAATGACCTGTACACACTTTGTATAATTTTACCCCTCCACCCTCCACCCTCCACCTCTTGCCAGGCCTTCCACTGTAAATAATCGTTTGTTCTTAATTGACCTGCCTGGTAAAATAAAGGTTAACTGACTGCAAAGAGCCCCCAGGGTTCCAGCTTTTAATTCCACACCCATCTGTCCCCCCCCCCCCCCCGTTCGCCGCGTCCAGGGTCCAGACCCCCAGTCTTCCCGCCCTAGAGTCTGCGTAAAGCTCAGCTCAACCAATGGGACGCTCGCATTCGCACAGCCCTGCTTCAAGCTCAGATGTGCCCATCTTCTGTTTGGGCTGGCATGCCCGCTGAACTTGCTCTCCGGGTGATAGACGTGTGCTCGCACGTGGGGGGGGGGGGGGGGGGGTTTGGGGTGCGTTCTTCAGTCGCTCGTAAATCATTTTTGAGGCGATCGCCCTGCCCTGAGGACGCAGGGGAGGATCGCGCGCGGAAGATGACTGGGAGAAGGAGGGATGGGTGGAGGCAGCGAGAGAGAGAACTGCGTCACGTCACTCCATCTTCTGTCCTTCGCCCGACCCCAGCTGAGGTTCGTGAGAATAGCAGCACTCGTCGCCGCGGTTACATGTGCCCTGCGGAGAAACGAGAGGGGGGAAGAGGGAAGAGGGGAGGGGTAGAGGGCTGTCGTTTTCAGTTCTACAAATGCTTTTATTTAACTGTAAGCCATTCTTTTTAGCAATATATAATTGTAATCCTTATTATTTTCACCCAGTCATGCCTGTTATACCACATGTCACAGTTACTTTTTATATGTCATACGTATAAATGCAACAGCTGTGCTGTGCTGTGTTAAAGTACGAGAGCTGTGCTGTGCTGTGCTGTGTTACAGCTGTGTTGCAGGCACTGTGCACGCAGTAAAGTGTCTGTACCTTTCTGAACTTTTTGCAGGGGAAGTTCTTGAGTTGGGAGGCGTCAGTGACCGGAGCCTTCCTCTTATTCTGGAACTGTTTCCTCTTGTCCTCCAGTGTTGAGGAAATCCCCCCGCTGATGGGGGGCAGGAGAGAGAGAGAGGGAGAAAAAGAGAGAGAGAAAAGGCTTTTAGAAGAGCTCTCCCGTAAAAAAAGAGGGCCAGACTGATAGAGGGATGCTGAAGGAGGCTGGTGGTGTGGGCTGACGGGTGGGGGGGGGGTGCTGGCTCACCTTCCCTTGGCGCGGGCTTTGGGCCCCCAGTTGGCCTGCGGGTTCTCCTGGTAGCGCGTGAGGTGGCGGCGGCGGGACTGGGGGTTGGCGTCCTCCCGCACATCGAAACACGCCTGCAGCCTGCAGGGGGCGGGGCCAAAGGAGGGCGGGGTTTACTCACAACACACAGTCAATCAAATACCCATGACCAAGTGACATGACACAGTGTGTGAAAACCAGGGTCCTCCACCAGCCACTGTGGCAGGTAGAACATTTCTACCAGTCACTCAGAATTTTTACCTTCTGAAAACAGTAGAATTACAAACACAGACCCTTATAACATCATGACTTTGCTCGCTCTTGTTGGAGGCCAGCTCCCGGTGCAAAACATGGCCATGTCCTCATCATAACCCAGCCAGTCACATATTTCCCCTTTTTCAAAAATGATCAATTTTTCACAGAAGTACATCTTTTTCTGGAGGCTGAATTTAGCCAACTATTACTAAAAACTTACTAAAAAATAAGCCCCCTTCCCCCAAACTCTACTGCACACTGCATTGCGCTTTTCTTAAGTGCCTTACAAAATGCACTTATGTGGGCTTCTATAAAGACAAACTACATGCATTATTACACCCTTCCCTTTTTATCATGTTTTATGTCAGCTTTAAGGACTACGCATTCTAACGACTACAGATTCCAATCTTCAATGCTGTGAGCAGAATTTATACACAGCACAGGACAGGCTCTGTGGTGTGCTTAACACGGATGAAGCAAAGGAACAGTGGATGAAGCACAGATGAAGCAAAGATACCGTGGATGAAGCACAGATGAAGCAAAGGAACAGCAGATGAAGCATAGATGAAGCAAAGGAACAGCGGATGAAGCACTGATGAAGCAAAGGAACAGTGGATGAAGCACTGATGAAGCAAAGGAACAGCGGCTGAAGTAAAGGAGCAGCGGATGAAACAAAGGAGCAGCGGATGAAGCAAAGGAACAGCGGATGAAGCAAAGGAACAGCGGATAAAGCACTGATGAAGCAAAGGAACAGTGGATGAAGCACTGATGAAGCAAAGGAACAGCAAATGAAGCAAAGGAACAGTGGATGAAGTAAAGGAACAGCGGATGAAGCAAAGGTACAGTAGATGAAACAAAGGAACAGTGAATGAAGCCCTGATGAAGCACAGGAACAGGGGATGAAGCACAAGAACAGTAGATGAAGTAAAGAAACAGTGGATGAAGCAAAGGAACAGTGGATGAACAGGGGATGAAGCACAGGAACAGCGCCTCACTGCTTCTCCGTCTGCACTCACGTGGGCTCAGCGGACAGGATGCGGAACGCCGGGCTGGTCTCTGACAGCCTCTCTCTCTTCACGGGGTTGCACTTCTCCTGAGGAGACGCACGAGAAACAGGATCCTGAACACAGGCCAGGACACAGTTGCAAACGCAGGCCCAAGCGGGTCCACCCACGGCCATGCACACACAAAGTGGGCTGCAAAGTTCCGTAAGCATAACCCTGAAGCACAGGCCAAGGCACAGTCATAAACACAGTGTCAAACACAATTTAAAAACACAATACACAGTCTAACAATGCCCGAAACACACTGCGCCCCGTCTGTGTGAACGGCACCGTCCGGAGGCCCAAAGCGGCCTTACCCAGCAGCGCATGATGTCCCAGAGCACCGCGGGGGGGGCGTCGGTCTTGAGGGCGTTCTTGCAGGCGTGGGAGAGGGACACTCTGAAGCCAGCGTGGAGCAGAGCAGACCTGCAGGGACACGGAGCACAGCAGCACTCACAACACTGCCTGCTGCTACCGGCACAGGCAGGAGGCTGTGGCATGGACAGGCTGGGCTGGGTTGTACTGTGCTGTACTGTGCTGTGTTGTGCAGTTCTGTTACCTGAACTGCAGCAGTGGGGGGGTATTGCAGTGCATGGTGCTGCTCAGGTTGTCCAGGGTGTAGTAAAGAGGCACATCTTCCAGCTCCTGAAAAACACACATGCACACACGTACGTACGCACGCACGCGCACACACACACACACGTTGGGATTTGGTCTGGTGTTTGCACTGGTCCGCAGAGCGCTGGTCTTTTAAAGCTCTCTGCCCTTCCACCCAGCTACAGGCAGAGAGTCACCGCTGCTGATCTCCCAAACTGCTCATCATCTCATTACCTCCGTGATCATGCTGAGCATTCCCTCAATCCGCCGGGACGTCCCAAACCGAGACGGGTTCCCCGACACCGCCGACAGGACCTTCTGCACAAACTGGGTATTGTGGAGGGGCTCTGCCCAAATTGGACCCCCTAACTACAGAAACGGGGGAGGAGGGGGAAGCATGGGGAGGGGGGCAGGAGGAAGAGGGAGACACCGTGGTCACAATTAAGAACGCACGATACAAACATGAATACAAGGCTACCAAACGGTTAAAGTTTCTTTAAGACATGGCAAATGGGTTCAGAAGAAGTTTATGAACCGGGGTGGGGGGGGGGGGGGACTGACCTGATGCCTGTGGCCGCAGTGTTCACACTCAGGGCCAACGGGGGGTCCCGTGGCTGCAGAGTACTTCATGCTGAAACACACCAAACCCACAGACGGGACACCACGTCAGCGCCCCAGCGCCACCAAACACCAGAACCGCACACATTACACAGCCCCAACAATGGAGGAGCAGAGGGAGGGGGAGAAAGAGAGAGTAACGGCAAGGAGGAGAGGAGAGGGGGAGAAAGAGAGAGAGAGACAGAGTAACAGTGAGAAGAGAAGTAACAGTGAGGGTGAGGAGGAGAGGGACAGAAAGAGAGAGGAGTGAGAGAGAAAGGGGTACAGAGAGAGAAACAGAGATAGAGAGAGAGAAGGAGGGGTACAGAGAGAGAAACAGAGAGATAGAGAGAGTGAAGGATGGGTACAGAGAGAGAGAGAGAGTAACAGAGAGGGTGCCATACTGTTTTCCCTGGCTGACGCGCTTGCCCATTCTCTGCAGGTGGAAGGAGCCACAGCCCACACAGTTATACAGCAGGGCCTGCTTACTGCAACACAGGCACAGGGTTAAACAGCTTACACAGCAGGGCCTGCTTACTGCAACACAGGCACAGGGTTAAACAGCTTACACAGCAGTCACCCTCACCTTTTAACTGTGAAGCCCCCAGTCGGTCCTATCACAACTTCATGCTAACATGACTCCACTTGCACTGCTTGGAAATGCAGTAAAAACAACTAAACATATTCTAGAGCACCAATCAAAGCTGGACACCTTCAAAAGCGCCCAGTTAACCAATCACACTGAAAATATTTCAAGCAATGTAGTGAAACATATGTATCATTACATTTCAAAAAAAGTCTTCATATTTATAATATACTCCAATATACTATTAAGAGTCTCCACTGTCCTAAATATTTTACAATGATGACATATATATGCAAAATACTACTGCTAAAATATTATACTAACACTACCAGAAGCCCATTGAGGGGTTGTATGGATATCCCTGCGCAGCGATTGGCTGATTCGTTCTGACCCACTGCGCGTGGAGCTGAAGTACCTGGCCGAGTTCTTAACCTTGGCCTGGCCCGAGAACACCCTGGCGAAGACGCGGATGTAGAAGTCGGCGCTGACGCTGAGGAGGGGCTCGATGTAACGCTGGTACACCCCCGCCCTCTGGTCCAGACTGTGCAGGATGATACGCAGCGCCTGGAGAAACCCAACACCGCGTTAAGGCAGTCAACACACCGCACAAACACTCATGGACACGCAGAAACACCATGTTAGACAGTCAACACACCGTCCAAACAACGTTAGACGCATCACACAGACACGTGCGCACACAAACCCCTGAGGATTACAAGTGCGGTATGCTGATTTACAAACACCACTGACCGTCTCCCTCTCTCTCTCACACTCACACACACACACACACACACACACATATAGAGGTCAATGAAATAGAAGAGTTAGGTAGCATGCAAGCCCCAGTCTGCCTGCCCACCAGAGCACACACAGCAGTGTGAGAGTGCCGCAGTGCGTCAGGCACGGCCAGTGCGCGCTCACCATCTCATGGCAGTACTTGGCCTTGATGGACACGGAGCCGTATTTACTGTAGCAGGTCTCGCCGCTGTTCCCCGCCATCACCGCCATGTCCGTGCAGGTCACACACAGCAGGCCTGAGAGACAGAGGGGATCGGTGAGCTGCTGCTCTGACAGGGACGGACAGAGAGCGAGATGGGTGGGGGACACAGACTGAGCAAGAAATTCAGTAAAACTTCAAAGAAAAAAACCAAACGAAAATGTACACTTTTTAAAGACTGTGTGTGTGTGTGTGTGCGTGCGTGCGTGCGTGCGCGCGCGCGTGCGAGTGCGCGCGCGTACTCATGCGTGCATGTGTCTGTGTGAGCGCCTGTGTGTATGTGTCTGTGTATTTCTACCATTTGACAGACACTCCAGCAGACTGACCTCCCTCACTGACGGCCTGCACAGCAGCATCAAGGAAGGGGGCGGGGCTGCCGTACGGATCCAGGTCGATGACATCATAGCGGTCCTTGCGTCCGCGGGCTTCGTACATCAGCATGCTGAGAAAACAAAAGCGGAAATGCCGACTCTGGGAAAACCACGCCGGGGGCCACTAAAGCAGGCACAGGCTGAGACACCGCCCACAAACCCCCCGCTGTCATTAAAGCAGACCGCCATTATCACAGGGAAGCCCCCACTGTCATTAAAGCAGACCGCCATTATCACAGGGAAGCCTCCGCTGTCATTAAAGCAGACCGCCATTATCACAGGGAAGCCCCCACTGTCATTAAAGCAGACCGCCATTATCACAGGGAAGCCTCCGCTGTCATTAAAGCAGACCGCCATTATCACAGGGAAGCCCCCGCAGGGTGAACGGGCTTGGCACGCGGGCCCCGCCCGGCGTACCTGGCGTCCCGCTGGCTGGCCTGCAGCAGGTGCGAGACGCCGTTGTGCTGCGCGTTGCGGGCGATGAGGGCGGCGGCGCGGGCAGAGAAGTCGTTGGCCGTGACGCTCCGCAGGCCGGGGACCTCCAGGGCGAAGCGGACGGAGCGCAGGCCGGACGCGGCCAGACCCTCCAGCACACGCAGCCCACGCTGTGGAGATGCACACACGCACATGCACACACACGCGCACACACACACGCTCGTCAGCACTTACAGAGCACATCACAGAGACAGCGCAACACACCCAAGCCACACTCCCCCACTCTCAATACACCAATACTGTGCATCATTACTACATCCACACACAGTCTGTACAGTGATGAGCAACAGTGAGGCTTCAAGACCTGTATAATGGGTGGCCCTACAATGTGCTATCAATCAATGACTTGCACAGACCAATGGGAAGTCTCCACAGGGAGAAAAAAATAATAATTTTTTTGGAGTCACTGATAAAATGTATTAGTTCCACCCACTATGGGATATAGGAAGCCTTAGTCTACCGTTGCCTATCATTCTATCTATCATTCTATCATTCCTTAACATGTACACCCCCCCCCCCCCACCCAAT